>NW_009723378.1:60944-63548 GCF_000703405.1 Apaloderma vittatum | reverse complement strand
GGTAGATTTAGGCTGGATGTTAGGAAAAAAATTTTCACAGGAAGAGTAGTCACACACTGGAACAGGCTGCCCAGGGAGGTGGTTGAATGTCCCCATCCCTGGATGTGTTTAAAGGTCGTTTAAATGTGGGGTTGGGGGATATGGTTTAGGTGTGGACTCTGTAGAGTAGGGTTATAGGTTGGTCTTTTCCAACCTGAATGTTTCTATGATTCTATGACTCAGGGGGGACCTTACCACTCTCTGCAACTACCTGAAGGGAGGTTTTAGTCAGGTGGGGGTTGGGCTCTTCTCCTGGGCAACCAGTGACAGGACGAGAGGGCACGGCCTGAGACTGCATCAAGGGAGGTTTAGGTTGGATCTCAGGAAGCCCTTCCTCATGGAGAGGGTGTTCAGGCACTGGGATGCACTGCGCAGGGAAGGAGTGGAGTCACCATCCATGGAGGGGTTTAGGGAGAGGTTGGATGTGGCACGTAGTGTCATGGTCTGGCCGATGTGGTGGTGGTGGGGGGTGGGCTGGACTTGATGATCTCAGAGGTCTTTTCCAGCCTCAATAATTCTGTGATTCTGTGTATTCTGTGTTTGGCTTATAAGAAGTCAAAGAAACTGTACAAAATGGGAATTTGGCTTTTTGATTTACTTTGAGTTTATGAATAGTCAAGTCATAGAATCATATGAGTATAGAATCATAGAATGGCCTAGGCTCCAGCCTTAGAGGTACCTTAGAGATCATCTAGTCCAACCTCCCTCTCATGGGCAGGGACGCCACCTCTCGACTAGACCAGGCAACCCAGGTTTTAGTGTGAAGACACTTGACTCTTCTTGCTGTTGATAAATTCATTCATGTCAGTAGAGTTTACTGTTTGTGTTAGCGCTGTTCCACGTGTGGGTGCCTGTGTGTGCAGAAAACAATGTATCAGTCTGGCAGAATATCATTGCTAAGAAAACTTCTGTAGTCAATTAATGAGAATTTTCCCTGAACTCTGATGATTCTGGAGCAGAGTCAGGGCTTCTGGTGTTATGACAGAATTTTGCAAGTTCTGTGATGGCTTTTGACAGTCCAGGTCCCAGCGGGGAAAGGCTCCTCACTTGAAATCAATCAACTTCATCACACAGGAAAAAAAGAATAAAGAAACCCACCTAGAAACTCAAACCTAGTTTAAAAGGGGATTCTCTCTGACTGAGCTGAGTTGCTGCAGATATCTCTAAGCTACGAGCTTATTTGTCCATCCAAAGGCACACCTAACAAAGACATCTTGTTCACGCTTAATGCACCAGATAAATTGTTTTAAAAGGCAGAGTTATTTTGTGAGTTCTTAGTGAATAAGGGCATCCACATATGCACCTCTAAAGAGATTTTTGAATTAATTGCTTTCAGTCATTTTCTTTTTGTAAAATTGGAACAATGATGGAATAGACTGGCTGTGGAGTTTGGCTGAGGAAAGATTATACTAATCCACTTGAAATATGACTGAAACAGAAAGCAAGAAGAGATAAAAGCAAATTTTTTTTCAAAGCTTGTTTACCTGTGACAAAATCCTTCCAAATTACTGGATCATCTTAATTAAACTCTAACAGAAAAGATTTTGCTGTGGACTTCTTGGGATAGTTCATGACCAGAGAATATGTCCTGTGATGCTTTATGTAAGATAGGAGAATACCTGTTTCATGCAGTTAATAATTAGGAGACCAACAGATCTTTCGAAGACCAGACTTGCAGCAAGATCTGTTATATGAAAGCAAATGAAGAGGGGGAATTTATCAGAAGTTTATGCTGTATCCTGATGCATCCATTAACATGGGTTTTCAGACGTCAGGGCACTTTCTGTTTTCATATCCTCCAGTTAGTGAAATGCTATGGTTACTTGCTTTGTTACCTGCTTAGGTTACTGCTCCCTGTGCCTTGAAGTACGTATTCCTTTGTTGAAGGAATTGAAAGGTGTCCTAGTTACATTGTCCACTCAGGCTTTCTTTCTGAAACTCTTATTTCCTGGATCAGTAAACTTCTGCAAATCACAACAGTCCTCCTTACACTTGCTCTGCAAGGTCTTTCACGTCTTAATCAATTCTTCCCTATCACCACAGCAGCAGCTCTGGAAGTCAACATATAAGCTTAAAAACTGCTCATCAATAGCTAGATGGGCCCTGACGATCGAAGACCAATGAGGGCAGACAAGCTGTTGTCCTTTTGTGCCGGTCAGTTCTATAACTCCTAGACAACACGTTTCTGTGATCAAGACACAGTTTTACAAAGCTTGTTTTCGCAGCAGTTTCACTGGGTCATTAGGATGGAGGAATCTGGGGGCAAAGTTAGGGAACATGCTGTGCCAGTACTGTAATTGCTTCTTGCTCCCCACACCTCACCCCTAGCTATGCTCTTCTGCTTTTCTTGCACCAGCTCTGGTGCTTGTTGACTCCCAGCTGGGCTCCCTCAGCCAGCCAGAACCAAAGCAGAGTTCCCTGAAGGTTTTGTGAGCTGAACTGGCTCCCCAAAGGGCTAAGTGAGCCTGGGAAGGTGCGAGAGGGGCTGGCTGGATGGGAAGAGAAAGGTGGTAGGAGAAGGCGATGTCAGCCCTGGGGCAGCTGCAAGTTGCTGGTCTGGGCTGG
>NW_009723378.1:52600-60895 GCF_000703405.1 Apaloderma vittatum | reverse complement strand
AATCAAGGTCAGAGAGTCAATCTGTTTGGCAGCAGCACTGAGAAGCGCTCTCACTCCTGCAGATGGAGGAGACAAGTCTCCAAAAGGATTTTATATTCCTTTGTTTCCTCTGACTTTGATTTAACCATGGGCTGTGATGCTTTAAGTACCAGATATTAATTAGAAGTGGTAGGGAGTGTGTCCCAAAGGGATCATACTCCTAGTCTTCTCACCATTCCTAGTTTGACTTATTTCAAGTTATTGCTCTGAAACATTATTTATTCACTCAGGAGCCTGACGTTTATAAGGCAAATTTGCAAATAACTAATGGTTGTCAGTAAGGAGTACCACTCTGCTGAGGTGGAAAATAGCTTGCCCACAAGTAAAATACAGTCAAGTATACTAAATGTTTTCTGCAACAATTCTTTAAGGCAGGCAATGTTATCTTGTCCTTTCTTTGAGTGCCTGCTCAGCAGGCACTCAAGGACAGTGCTGTGCCAAGGACTTCTGCCAGGGTGGTGACCTTGGACAGATGAGCTACTCTGAGCTTAACTTCAGCCCCAGTCTGATCTCTGATCCACTGAAAGGGAAGTGGGGAAATGGGACAAATGCTCTTTTGTCTCCTCTAGTCTTCAAAACCCTTCTAGTGGTGGTTCATTTAGGACAACGCAGCAGCACGCAGAGTGGGAGGAACACTGAATTCAGACAAAATTGCTGGGTTCCTGTGGATGACCAGGGTACAGGTCCTGGCTGCTTATGCGTATCACATCTGTACTCTAGGGATCCTAGCGATAACCCCCTTTACATATTTCAGAGACACTTAACACTTACAGTTAGTTTGACATTTTTCTTCTTTCCTCCAAAAGACACTTTTCCTGTTGCTTTTGGATCTACCAGTTCCCTGTGATGGGGAGTTGTGGTGCCGGTCGGTGCCAAGGGTTACGCAGGAAAGATATAGGCTTTGATGAGGGTTTGTGCCATTGTGTGATGCAAAGGACTACCTAAAAATCTTGTGCATTTACTAGTGTAGCTTTGAAAGATTCTTGAGGACCTCAGAGTTGTCAGGTCATTCCTCCTGTGGAGTTATAGAAGTAGATGATAAATAAACAGTGGGGATGCCCAGGTGCACTTGTGCCTATGCTGCTGCCTCCAGTATTTCAAGGATTTTAGAAGACGATGTTACAGCTTCAAGATGTTCCTGTGTCCCTGCAGGACTTATCAGCAGGAGCTCTGCTCTCAGCCAAGCCACAAAGGCACCAAAGCATGGACCAGAGGGGCAACCAGCAACGTGGGGAAAGAGAGCTGGGATTTAACTTTTTCTGTGTTACCCCTTTAAAAATTAACTACTTCTTTAAAAGTAGTCCATACAAAGCTATGTCACTTTGCACAGGCAGAGATGGGGGTTAATTATGAGTAATAGGATAGTTTTATATTAAGAAAAGAGAAGTATTTCAAGACTTAATACGAGTTTTTAGTGGTATCCAGGGGGAGTTTCAAGTCGGGATTTCATTACAGACAACATTGAGTCAATTTTTGTCCTAGCAAAGATCCTCTGTGTTTGCTTTGATTTCAGTTCCTCTAATCTTCTTGTTCTCTTACTCTCCCTGAGCAGTATTAATCTGGTGTTACACGTGCTCTGACAGAATATGAATGCGTGTGTTTTGCCCATAGTGACACTCGGTGTGGGGCTCACACACAGTGTTTGCTGCATGCAGTTTAGGCACGATTCTATTTTTAGAATAAATATGGCTATCTAGGATCATTGGACTTAAATCAAAAAGGGAAAGAAGGACATATAATGGGGACATAACACTGCTGGTTGGCTCTGTGAAGTCACAGCAACCCTGTTGATTTGGTGCACACCTCACTTATTCTACATAAAGTGAGAAGTAGTTGGACAATGCAGCCCACTCAGTAGGAGACCTTAGATTTCCTCCTATGTGATATAAATGCAGTGCAAAAATAATTTGAAAAGCGTATATATTTATGTTTTATAACCTTTTCCTCCTCATTTGTTTGTGAGTGAAAAGAGCTTGGTGTTTTGATAGCTGAGGGTTTTTTTGTCTCTGAGAAAAAACACTTGACAGAAATTCTTTGCCCAGACTATTACCAGATGCTTGTCAGCGAGTTTTTCTCTTGTCTGTTATTTTCACAACTCTTCCATAGCTCCGTGGCAAGTTATCAGACCCCTGCACGACAGAAACTAAACCACATCACCTCCTTGCCTGACTGCACCTGTGGCGAGCCCCCATGTAGTACTTGCACGGGCAAGGACTGGGAGCGAGAGCTCCAAGGCTTGCCACGGGCCGGGGCTGGTAAGACCACGTACCTTGAGGTTAATGCCCCAAATTCAAGAGATGGATTGTTAAAATCTGTGCTGGTGTATTTATGTGTTTGTGCTGTGCGAATCCTTATCTCCTAATGTACACATGCAGCTGAGCCCTGCTATGCCAGCGGTCACTCTTGCTTTTCCCCTCTTTCAGTGTTGTCTCTCCTACACTCACTGCATCATTGCTGATACTCTCTTGCTGTCCTCCCTCTTGGCTCTCTTCATGTCATGCAATGTGCAAGACAGGCACAACAAGAGAGGCTATAATGTGGAAAATTTACAAATTTACAATGATTTCTTTGTTCTTTTATTTCGGCATTACGAGCTTATAGGAGAGCATTACAGAGAGCATGGGGACATGGCAAACGCTGTGAGAGAGTGGCCCATGCAGTGCACGATGGATGATGCTGACTGTTCATTTCAACAGAGCAGCAAGAGTCCAAACACTTTTCATGAATATTCATATGAAACTGAAAGCTGTTTAACCTGGCTCTCACATCTGTCCAGTGGGAGCACTTCAGTGCCGATGTGTTGCTCGTGTGACTACTTGCAAGACATGAATTTTAAACCTGACTGGTCGCATAGTGATGGAAATCCAATATGAAAACAGCATACTTGGTTGCGAAATTTGCAATCCACTTTCTGTGAGTTAGCTGTACAAATCACCTAATCAAGGAACACCACATGACTGTACTAAGCAACACAGTATGAATTTGCAAACATTTGCCATTCCCAAAAGATCTGTAAGCCAAGAATTATTCACTGAAGAAATGCCCCAATAATATCAAATAAATTAGGAAAATTGCCTGAGCTCCACAGACAATTCATAAGCAGAAGGGTAAGTGAGATTCATGTCAAAGAGTACTCATTGAGCTTCTGAGGAAAATAGGGAAACTGTTTCTCAGCACAGTGAATCAATCTGATGCAGTTTGCTTCATTATCTCCTGTACGTTGATGGAGCAAAGGGAATGCTGAGAGATTTGGAGTCGCTTCTGACAGCCTCTCAGATGAATGGATATTTGCTGCTGGCAGAAGTTTTTCTAAGCGGCAAAATTGTCTGGAATAGTTTTGAAAGCAGATTTAGTTTTGGATCATGGGATTTGCAGTATGTCTTATTTTACAGTTGAAAGTGCCTGAAACATTAACCTGCTCTGGCTACAAAACTTTCCTTTGCATTTTGCCTTCTCTGGAGCTCTGTATTCAGCCTCATTCCCTGAGCACCGCTGTCTACATTTCCACTGGCTTGTTAGGGCACTCTCCTCACCCTTATTTGCAAGGCTGGGCTATCACTTTGCCCATTTTGCAAAGAGGTTGAGGGACTTGCCCAGGGCCCCGGGAAGTCTGTGGCTGGGTGCAGGTTGAGCCGAGCCCCCTGTCTCCTTCTGGTTTTACCCCCTCAGCCCTTTCCCTAGAAAAGCACTGAAGTAAAAAAAAGTAAAATTTCTTAAGCATCTGGACAGAACTGAGATGGAGAAGAAAAAATAGGTACTTGGTTTCCACATGCATTGCTCATTTCTGACACAGATTTAATATCACTGCATAATATCTCTTTGATCCATACTGCAAACTGCTAGAGACAATTTCTTTGGAAGAAAGTTTTCACTCTTATCACTGTATACCAAGTAATGTATATCACACAGGTCAAAATTTTGGGGGGTTTTAGTTCTTTTTTTTTTTTCCCCAATTTGCAATGAAAAGTAAGGCACCTGAGTGAAAAGTTGTCGCTTGGATTAAATGGAGAATATTTACATTATGTTTCTTAAAATGAATTCTTACTATTCCTGATCCACTATTGCTTCTCTTTGGCACAATCTGTGTTTACTTTGACTGAATGCATTTAGCACTTTTGTTGTTAAATTGTCATCAGTGTTTTGTTATTGAAAGAACTGCATCATGACCTATTTACAATCAAGTACAATACACTGAAATTCTCCTTAAAGGGAACATTAGTTAGGGTGAGTAAATTCAAATTACTTTGTAAGTCACTGCTCAGTAAGAGTTCTTTTTCTAATGAAGATTTAATGAAAACAATTAGTTTAAGAGAATTAAGTTGTGAGCTTCTGACAACAGTATTGTAAAGTATTCCTAATGATACCCACATTAAAGTAGATTTAAAGTGGCAACATAACCTGTATTTTGAAATTTGGCATAGCAAGTGGTACCTTACCTCTTATTGCAGATATGACACTCTCCTTCTTTAAGTGCATTTTTAATAGCTCCTGTGAGAAGCGCTTCCGTAAGCAGAACGTTTTATTGTTACTAAATACCACTCAGTCTGAAGTCTCTCTGATGTTTGGAAATGAAACTTTAATGCCCAAATCGAAACACTTCATCAGCACAAGGAATATCACACTCAGACCAAACACACCAAATGATAAGGATTCTGCGTGTGCATGGACATAAGATTTTCATTCATTAAGTTCCTGCCGCTTTTCTTGGGTATATGCAATGACCGAAATGCAAACTCACAGCTCAGCGCTGACCAGGAGGACCCCACACAAACCTCCCTGTTCCGTTTTGTTGTGCAGGCTGGACTCTGCTGTTTAGGCATTTTCTTGTCTAGTAATGCTAAACAAGCGCATCAGAAAAAAGTACATGAGCTTTCTAACTTTGCGTATCACTTCTTGGATTTCTGGCTGTCAAGAAACAAGCTCTGTCAAGGGGAAGCTTCCCTGTTGTACTACTAAGTCTTCATTCCCCCCTGAGCTCTTGCTCCAAACCCAGTCAGCATCCAACTAAATGTCCTCTACATCCTTCCCTGCACTGTTGTTTCTCAGAAGGAGGGAGGGGGGCAGGGGCTGGCAGTAGCACAGGAGGAAATTGTACCTTTTTCTATCTGAAACTACAGTTGTTGTCCAGCAAAACCAATGCCAATAGTGCAGAGGAAGCTTTGATTATGCAAAATGGATGGACACATCATGCCTTTTTTTGCAATAGGTTATAACCTAAGGAGTTCCTCACCCGGAAAATCCCTCCTGTCCCCCACCCTGGCTTTGTTTTCCCCCTTTCAAATTACATCAGTGACGCTCGAAACACATTTTACGTATTAATAGCACGTCTCCCTCATCTTACAGGCTTCATAGCTGTCCTCTTCCCCTTTTATTTTAGGGCAGCTTCCCCCCTCCCATCTCAGAAACAGCCTGGCTGGCTTGGTAGAAAAGGAGTAAAGTGTTTTCTCTATGACCTCTATGTATTTTACTCCATGGGAAGAGAAACATGGAATGCACACTCAGCAGGAGGTGAGATTTGAGCCACCTCACCCTCGAGGCATTTCTGCCATAAAAACACAGGACTATCAACAGTATTTCTATTCTTGTTTCTCTCCCCCCCCCATCCCATCACCCTCTCCCCACCGCCGCTTCGCCGCTGCCGACTGCACCTGGCTGCGCTCGGAAAGCCAGGGAGCAAAGCACAAACAATGGGCACCGAACAGCAACAGCTCCCTTTGTTTCCCACGCAAATCCTACCTCCGACAGTGGTCACATCTTCCTCCAAGGCGAAGCCTAATTATTAATAAACAGAGATCCAGCGGAATCCTCCAAACTGCCACCAGTTGTTAAGCGCTGTCATCGTTCCCTCCTGGTGCTTAAACCTTTTTGGACCATTAATGTCACAACCCCTGTTAACTCATAGCTTAGTACTCCCTGCTCAAAATGTCTGGAATAGTTTGGAAGGACAATAGGAATGACAGGCACACTAGACAGCCATGCTTGAAATTAGTTATCTCGAGCTGACTTAAGGCTGTTTCGTAGTGCTTTTAAGGCATGCACTCGGTAGGGTTTATTAACCTATATTCCTGCTTTTACTCAGTGCTGTAATCGGATGGCTGCTAGAAATGCAGCACTAGATCTAACCCTATTCATCCCTCCGTAGCTTTTAAACCTCCCCGAGAGAGGAAATAGCTTCAGTCATCCTTAAACTTACTGAGGCTACTGTTTCTGCAGAGCAGGGTTTTCACACATTGTTTTGAAACTAAGGAGAAAATCACTCCCGGGAAGGGAAGGTGCCGTAGCTCTCAGGGCTGATGTGAACGGCAGGATGAACGCGGCAGCATCCGCCCCCACTGTGAGCTGAGGCTGTCGCAGGAGTTAGTGGAAGTAGTGATTGGAAGCTGAAAGTTCATAAAACTCCATCAGGATGTACGGACAGTATCGTGGTTTGTATTTACAGAGTCACAGAGGTATGCTACTCTTGCCAAAATGTGAAATACGGTTTGCAGATAGCAGGGTCTTGTAATCTAAATTTGCAAGTTGACAGCACCTGGGGTAATCATGAGCAGAAGAAAAGGGAGTGATGCACGGCATTTGGGGTGCCTGTGGTGTGGGGAAGAGGAGAGGTGAGAGAGGATGCTGGTGGAGGCTGCTGTTTTCAGTAAAACCATGCACATCTCCAGATCCCAGGTCCAGTCCCCTGCTGAGATCTTGGACCTTTTTTTTTCTTCTTGGTTGTTTTCAGTTAATAACCAGCCTAGGTCGAGGTGGATCAAAGCTTGTTAACATCTGCTGTCAGTTCAGTGTTGCTGATCTCAGTGTGGTCCCTAGTGGACAAACGTAAAAGCCACCAGCACAGATGTGTCTCTGCCTGCAGCAGTGGCACAGAGGCTGAAGGACTGGAGAGGCAGCCTGGTGCCAAGGTGGGCTGGGAGAGAGCAAGGCGGAAGTCAGCAATTTTGCTGCTTGTTCAGCACCTGCCTGACTTTTTGTCACCACTCAGTTCACAGCCCTTGGCTTATAATGAAAGAAAACCCCCACCATACATGGATACATCTCAGAAATGAATGGTGTTTAGAGAAATAAAGAAGGAAAGCAGACCATGATGCAAACCCACCACTAGAGCACTAATGGCAAATATGCATTAGACTTTTAAATGATTGGGACTTGAGGGCTGGGTAAGGTGTGAACCTTCTCCTTTGAGGAGCTCTGGTTTGGATTTGCATTGGCCCTTTGCAGTGGTGACTTACAAACTATTTGGAAGTTGCCATTGCAGCAGAGCAGGCTGCTGGTCTATGCTGAACCAGCTGGTAAAGTCTGCCTTGTTCTTAGGGGGAAAGGAGACAACATAAACCCCTTTTTTTTTCCACATGACTTCCTGCCACCAACACACCAGATGCCCATGCTGCCAATTATGCCATGTCAGCGTGGGTCTCAGGTCTTTCCTCATGAATTTGCCTTCATAGAAACTATTGGATGAAAGCAAGCTTGTTGCTAGTGCAAGCAAGCTGTGGATGCTGATGGGGACATCTGGGGCTACACAGATGAGGATAAGCATGACATTTGCCCCCAAATCCACGTTGCTCCTAACAGGGCTGCCTTTGCACTCTGTGCTTTCCTATGTCTGTACTTGCTGTCACTCTTGGACATTCTTCCTCTCTCTTTTTACCCCCTGCCCCTTATGCAGTCAGTGTGTTACAGGAGAGGTCTGGGGATTTCAGTTTTGTTTCTCAGTTTACAGTGAGGAATTGTTAGAAGCTTATGCTTGTCCACGGACACCCCCTTGTTGCGAGATCTCTCTCGCGTGCCCTTACGAGGTTGCGAGCTGTGCTGGCGGTGGCGTATGCTTCCGATAGGGTCTGCCATGCCAGATAGGTCTCAACTGAAGGGTCAGACTAAGTGTGTCCACGGGCAGGATGGGCTCGCTAGCCTCCCGGTAACCATCCTAGGAGAAGGACAACTCTAACTCCAAACGTGGGCAGATGGAGCTTGTTTAGCCCTGTAAGGCCACCCATCTAAGAGAAGGATACTCTAACTAAACCTACATCCTGAGGACTTTGCTGTCACTGTCAGGCCCTGGCAGATGAAGCTGAGGAGTAAAGGGTGGGGCCAGTTCTGCACATGCCGAGCCTCACCTGAAAAATCCATTGCATAGGCTTGAAGGTTGCACTCACATTTGTAAAGTCCTGTAGTGACAGGAGAGGGGCAAAACGGCAGGTGATAAGGCGCACTGGAAGCCGCAGACCCCAACTTGCCTGCAGGCGGGTCCGGAAGATT
>NW_009723378.1:25228-52447 GCF_000703405.1 Apaloderma vittatum | reverse complement strand
GCCTCGCCAATACCGCCTAAGGAGACTTTCCACTGTGCCTTTTGCAACTGGACTTACCTATCCCACATTGGCCTTTTTAGCCATCAGCGCTCTTGTAGCAAGTGTGGGTAGAGCCCTTCCCATGTCTTCATACACACTTTTCCCAAGGGAGCAAAGGGGACTTTGACTTTTGCAGGCATGAATCTCAGGGTGGACCATTACATGCCGACTGCTAGCACAGCTGCCAGAACAATACCTGCTTTATAAATAATTTAAAGAATTTTTTCACTGCCACTTATCTAGCACTTTTTCATAAGCACTACATTCACCCTAAGGCAATTAAAAAAAAGGAGAGGGGGCAGAAAAGTTTTTGTCCTGAGCAATGTACTTCTGTCTCACTAAGGGGCTCACTGTGCAGTTGATTTTTAAGTGGGATGACACAGCAGTTCAAAAGATGTTAGAGAGATCCCTGTTGGACATGCACAGGTCTAGGGGTGCTGACTGTGTTATGATCTTCTGAGGGGTTTCAGTACCCAATCAGACACAGCAGTGTTCAATAACCAGTTAAAGCTAGTGATCATTGCCACCCATGTCCATAGTTCACCAATTATGTATGCTGAGTACAAGGAGGCTCATAAAAAATGAATGACTGTCCCAGCTTCCCCCTCTCTTCTGCAGTGAATAAATTACCTATGGACTTCCCTGCCACAACAATCCCAAAGGCTTTGATCCTTTGCAGTAGGTTAAAGTCACTCAGACTTGATGGTCAACAGGCGATAACTATCTCCAAGAGCTGTGTGACTGAACAGACAAGATGTATTTACATTGTGTTGTAGTTGAAAAGGGAGTAAACTCTTCAAGGTGTAGGCCAAGGATGATCAGAAAGATCTAGGGGCTAATTAGTTCAAAATGTCTCAGTCTTAGGGAGATATTTTGAGAAACTCCCCATCTCAGCCTTTTCTCTAATCACTGAGCAGCAACAGAAGCTGCCATCAGTGATGGGATTCATGCATACTCGCTACCCTTGCCACGGCTCTACTGCTGTTGCACTTTTCTGATGCAGCAGTCTTGCTGGAAATAAGGTATAGAAGGTGATGAAGCACTGATCTCATCAAGTATGGTAATTTTCTGTCTTCCTGGACTGGATGAATGTTACAAAGTAGGATTGCCCTGGGAAACAGAAGGCTCATGTCTGCTTTTGTTCTCGGTCAGGAAAATCCTACTGACTTCTGCAGGAGCTGAGATTGCTGCTCAGCTCTGTAGTAGACCCTCTCTGAGAAAAACTATTGCTTGCAAAGGATTTGCTACAATTTAAAACATTTCTGTTTCTGACCAGTATTTGCTTGAGAAATGGCCAAGGAGGAAGAAGAGGAAGAATTCAGAAGATTCACGGTTTGCATGCTGACTTTAAGTCAAACAATATAATGGATGAAGCAACTAATGCATAATTTCATTATGAGTCATCCTAATTACAGCAAGACTTTGATAGATACATAACTAGAAAGTGTAACTATCTGTTGTGAATGCACAGTTCTAATTGCACAGGGAAGTACACAATATAATTAAAGGTGCAGGTTACACATTCAATAACCTTTTCTTCCCCTGTGGTGATAAATTCTCTAGGAACAGAATGAATTTGTTTTGAAGTTGTATACCTATCAGTCAGCATTCTTTCTACTCACTTGCTGAGTCTTTTTGAAACAGTAGCAGGGAGTCTCACTAATCCATAGATACTTGGTGGGAATTGTGTATTCAAGGATTGCAGGAATGATCCGTCAATTGTTCTTCCATGTTGGGTCCCTCTATAGAGTGTCAATGGTCAGTGCAGGGTAATGGGTTGTGTTAAGTACGTATAATTACAGTGTAAGTGAGAATTAATCTTAACAAGGAGGAGGATCCTTCAAAAGTGACCAAATTCTGTCATACACATCTGCATATTCTTGGGCTTTGTGGATCCTGAACTCAGAAAAGAGTTTTGCAGATGGCAGCTATTCCCTAGGAAGGGTGAGTCCAGCATAACGGAGGAGACATTTGTAACGGAGATTTGGCAATATGTGTTAATCCCACGTCTGTCTCCTAAATGCAAGAATTATCAAGAAAGCCAGTTGACGTCAGTTCCTGCATTTACAGCTGAGGCTGGTCTCCCTTCTTTTTCCATCAGTAAAACAGGCAGCACCTGTGTCTTCTACAACTTTAAAGTGCAATAGCTGACACGTCGCCACAGGAAAACACTCAACCAGGCTGTGCTGGGTGACTAGTCATAAACTATTATCTTTAGCATAAAGTCAGAAATTGCTTGTTTACTGATGGTGAAATGCAACCACACAGTCTCTCTCGTGCTGAGAATCATAGGACACCCAAGTGTCCTGGAAATGTGTTCATTTAACTGAGTTTGTTACACTGACTAGATAATCACTTCCACATGCTGCTTGATTGTCCCCCTTTACACACTGACTCTGTCTTTTTCTTGCAGAGCTCTTTTTGAGCCACTTGCCTACGAGAAAATAACTACATCTGGAGTGTTAAATGACCCAGAAGTTGCTGCTTTGTAGGCTGACAGTATTTGATGCAAATAGATGGAGTCTTGCTGTGAAAATCTCCTTGGGTGACAATCCATTGGGTACTTTTGATGATAGTTGTCTGAGGAGTTAAAACACAGGCTCCTCTTTGCATATTCACGCTATCATTCTTACAGAACTGCCGGTATTAAATTCTTGCTGCGCAGTTTCAGCGGAGGCCTTTCTACTCCCCATTTGTTCGACAGCTGCTGGTGTGCATTGCTCCTTCTCTTTGCCTTCAGCTTTTGCCATCTGCCATCATTAAGTTGCCCAGGTGTCGGAAATCTCTTTGCTCTTCTCTTGTAAACATTTTTCTGCTTTCTTCTTCACTAACCTTCATTTATATAGAGACTGATAGATCAGGCTAGCTGTTCTCAAAACATCTGCTACAATTCATATTTTATGGGGGTGGATGGGGAACAGAGTATGTATACTTGCTGGCAAAAATAAAGTCTGGTTAACCCTTCCTTTCCTTTCCTTTCCTTTCCATCTCCAAGAGATTACTGTTTTCCTGCATTTCTAGATGTGCCAGTTAATTAATACTTGCCAGCTGGGATGTTACCTAGAGCAAATAGAGCTAATTTTCAGACATATCAAAGCTGCTGCATATTGCAGCAGTGTCTAGTCCTCAGTGGTATTGAGGAGCAACAGAGATGGGACATACCTAAAACATTATCAGCCAAGACATGAGAATATGCCTTTTTTCCTCTCTAGAGTTCTGCTGGTGCAAACAGGGACCACTCCACTGACTACTATGTTTTCTACTTAGATACAGGTCAGGCAGAATTTTATGAGTACCTGGAGGGGAAATCCAGGCTCAAGAGCATCTTTCACAGTGATGGGCATTGTAAACAACTGAATTCTTTTGGCAGAGATAACGAAATTAGATGATTTCTGGTGTGCCCAGTCCTCCTCACTAAATTACTGAAGACTGACCGTAAGTTTGAACAGCAACAAAACAGAATCCAACAACACTGGCTGCTTACACAGTGCTGCTTTCTGAGCTCTGTGAATGTTTACTGCGTAAAGGCTAGTAAAGTACATATCTGAGGATGCACACCCAGTCACTAGAGCTGCTCTCCAGCACAAGTGTTGAGTAATTCCAACAGGATTTCACGCTTCAGTGATTTTACTCTCCTCGGTTTTGGTCTTGGCATCAGTACTTTCAAAGACTGATTTTGTGTGCCACTATTGGGCAGAGATGGTTTCTTGCTCTGAACAGTTCTGCTGAGCCGCAGTTGCTGCCTGCTACTTTCCCATTTGTTAAGCAATGGATTACTGTTCAAACATTTGCAGCCCATGTTGGTCTAAGCTCTGTGTGCAATTCTCTGAATTTACTCCTCTCCCGGAATGCCCTGATCAGAGGTTGTTTCTTGCTCATTCCATAATTTCCTGGAGCACTGCTCCAGTCAGCGCTGCTGTGATTTCCCTGCTTTGTGACAGATAAGGCGTTGTGCTATTCACCTTTCTCAGAAAAAACAAATTGGCCACTTAGATGCTCTCAGATTTTACATACAGAGCCTAGATGTTTCTCCACCAGCTCTCAACGGCTTCTTCTGTCTGCACTTTCCTGTTCCTATATTAACACTACTTCTTCAGCAACTTTAGCAAGATACTGCTAGATAATTCTTTCCTTGCCTTTTTTCCACTCCTCTGCAAATCATTTGCTATGCAGAGCTTGCCTTTCTTCAAGATTCAAGTATCTCCTTTAATCCGTTCTTCTTTTTATTCTTTACTCAGGTGATGCTTTGCTTTGGTGGAATAGTCACTTCTCTGATGAAGCTCAGGCTTCTATTTCTGTTCTCTCTCATTTTGAAGGGTCTTTTGCATCAGTGAGATGCCTGTTTGGGTTTGTTTGATGATTTGGTGCTGTATGTTAAGCTCCACACTTAGGTGTGGCAGACCAGATTGTGGAGAGAGCATGCAAAGGGAGAGGGAAGGGGCCTTTGCTGCACTGTGACTGGAGTTTTTGGTGAAGTAATAACAGAAGCAGAAAGGTAAATAGCCTGGGAGTCAGGATCTGTACTGTGGAGAGGCCGTTTTGTAGCACTGTGCCTCAGTTTCCCTATTCGTAAGCTAAGAATAATCCTCTGCCTTTATAAAGTGTTTTGTGAGCTTCACCTGAGAACTGAAACAAGATGACTGAAATTCAGTCCTGTTAAGCTTAAATTGTTGCTCTCTTGCTGAAAAACTTTAAATTCAGAATAGCAAGAGCCTAAAAATGCTGAAGTAGCCTCTGTATTGCACAGTGTGTATTGTGCTGTAATTTGATGGTCACCTATGTCTGCTCCTGAAGGCAGAACCTCCCTTACAGTGTCCTCACAGCCACCTCTCAGCCTCCATGCTCCTGCCAGGACAGACTGATCACTGAGGGAGCTGTGCATGGCGCCAGGGGAGAAGCCTCTCACAAGATGCTGCTTTTTAATTTTATTGACCTATAGTCTCTGCCCGGGGCTCAGAGGGGCTTATCCTGCACATGGGGTGTGTGGCTACCACCAAAGCTACCATCCAAAGGTTTATGGCTGTGAATATGAAAATTCACCAAGGTTCAAAATATTTCCTCAGTTTTGCTGTGTAAACCTGGAATGACCAGAAGGGTTTGACTGTATTTACTGAAGTAGAGTTGTTTGGAATTCGTACCACTGAGGGCAACCTTTGATCTTAAATGTACATCTCCAGAGATATATAGGTTTCATAAAAAGTTATTTCCCCCCCAAAAAACCTCAGAGTCCCTGTATGAAGCTGCCACCTCTCCCCTGTCATCACAGCAGCTGAGTACACAGGATATGCTTATGGATAAATTACACAGAGAAAAAAAAAATAGTAATTAGAAACCAACCAGATGCTTTCCAAGAGGAAAAGGCAGAAAGATAAAGCTTTGCCTTTAACACAGGCTACAGGGATATTCCTTTGGCGTAAACACACATTTTTTCATTGATAAAAGAAATCTCTTTTTTTCCATCCTCTCAGATACAATTTTGAACTCTGCATGTGCAAAGATATTAATGTATCATCAAAGGCTGAAGTGAAGAGGACTCCAGAGTAATTTAGCCAGTGAGTTATCTCTGGTTTTAATTGCCTATTTGTTTACATCTGCTTGGAATTATTTTATACTCATTATGCCTATTGAAGTAATATTTCATTGTTTCTCCACTTCAGGTAGTTTCAAAAATGGGGGAAAAAAGAAAAGAACATCTTGTCCATACCTGTAATCTGACCTTTTCTCTGCTCTGAGAAGTTTTAAGTAGATTCTCCAAATTTTTGTGTCTGTACTTGCTCTATTTTGGGACTCTTAGAAGTAACCTTGACTCTCAATTTTGGACTCTGAGAAGCACAGAAGATGCACTCCAAGCTGTGCAGTTCATCCCTACTGGGATGAGGGGCCATATCCTTAGCAAAAAGCACCACGTGAGGATTTGTCCAACAATACACAAATCCAACCCTTCTATTGCAAGGGCTCACAGCTGGAGGTTCAGACCGCAGAAACCAGCCATGTTTTAATGGTGACTCAATAAAAAAAACTTGAGAAACACTGTCCCAGAAAGTCTTTACTTCTGCGGCCAATGCCCCAGCTCCAGTGTGACCAGCTGGATGTTGCAAGATCAGGCTCTGGGGATGCATTTTGACCTCAGCTCCTTGTGCTTAAAAAGCACCCTGATGTGCCTTACACACGCAAACCCACACCCTGCATTTCTAACCCTTGGTTCATGCCTCTAACCCACTCTCCTCCCATCCATGGCCACCACAAGAAGGATGTATTTCCCTTCCTTAGTTCCCATGCTTATATTTCAGGTACCTCTTGATGCAGCAAACGAGTAAAAAACCTCAATCCCTAGAAATTCCTTTGTGGAGGAAACATGATGGATCTGGTAGTGCAGGGATAAATATCCCCAGGGCCCTGTTTATCTCCCCCAGAGTTGCTATTATTTTTGCACAGAGGACTAGTCCAACTTTCTTCCTTCTCTGCCTCTGCTTCCCACCCACTCCTGCTTCACCCTCCTGCCTGGTGTGCTCAGCTGGCTCCAGCCTGCGTCTTGGGGCATCTTGTACTCTCTGTGGAGTGGAGGTAAATAACTGCAATAGAAGTCCCTCAGCTGTCTCACAAAGGCAAACAGGAGTGAATCCACCAAATAAACAAAGTATCTCTGTCTCTCTTCGTCCAACACAAAACTTCTGCTGTGATCTGGTTTAATTGCTGGCTGTTACCGAAGGGTCAGGAAGCCCAAGGGAGAAGGGAGGTCTCTTGAATCTGTGAAGAGCTCAGTGGCACATCTGTCAAGTGCGAAAGGTGCTACCTGGGATCAAAGCACAGTTTCCTCTCTCCCTGTGGATGTATGTGAGCATTGTACAGTGTAGCTGGTGCAGAGGAGCACTGAGAGGGTGTTGGGATGGCAGGGATGGTGCTGGAGCATGAAGCGCCCTGTGATGGGGCTCTGCTTTCCCAGGCTTCCTGCCTGAGCCTGGCATAACCTTTCTCAGCATAACATGCCCTGAAATCTCCACCAGATCACAGGCACGGCAGCCTTGATGCTCAGTGTCAGTGATGGGCGTCTGCCCTGCAAACAGCCTGTGGGGTTTAAAACGCCTGTGCAAAAAGCAGTTCCAAAACCGAGTCACTCGCCTGTTGGTGGAAGGCAAAGTGGGACTTTGTGGGCACTGGCATGGGTGCATGCTGGTGCTGGGGTGGACAGCTGGCAGGGCTGCAGTGGCATCATCACTGCCCCTCCTCTTTTCTCTATAAAAAAACTCAGGGGGAAGCCAAGGTAGAGGCTGCACTCATATATGAAGTCAGTAATGAGATACTTCAGCTAATTTGTCAAGACAGGATTTCAAGAGATAAGAAATCCAAATTATACCTTTCAAAGGGGTAAAGAAGCGGAGACTCAATTGAGGTCTCAGCTCTGTCTGCGTAAATACAGAGCAACTCCCCAGCAGTCAATAGAGTTGCTCCTATCCGTGCCGGTGGAACTGGGTGGAATTTGGCCTTGCTGAATGTGGGGCGACGTGAAGGATTGTTGGTCTGGAGCCAATTAGGAACTCAGTGTTACTAGGCTGGTAGCAAGTGATGTCTCTCCCACACACCACAGTAAGGAGTACAGTTCTGCGTCCAAAAGCCAGAGATCTGCTTTTTCTTTTCTCTCTTTTGCAAAGAAATCAATCATGTGTGTTAATTATTTTGGACGGCTCGATCCTCTCAGGTTTCCCTTTCAGTGACTGCTCCATTGTGTCAAGAGCTGTACGAGAGCTGAACAAAAAGACACTGACTGACCAAAGTTATTTGTGTGTTTTATTTCAGTAGCCTCTCAATATTTTAGATACTAGAATGTTCCTTGAAATATCTGAGATACTGTGAAGAAATTTAATGCCATTAATTTTTTAAGCAGCCATTTTTAATGAGAAAGAGGGTCAAGATTCTTCATTTATGTATTGGTATGATACAGAAGAGATATATTCTCTCCTGTATAATTACTACTGTTTGCTATTACTCCTCACGCTAGATGTACAAACACATTTCAGAATTAAAAACTTAAATCCTGAAGTGCGATTTTGTTCCAGAGATGTTTTGTCTATTTAATAATAACACTTAATAATGTTTGACTATGATGTGGGAGAATCAACTAAATGTAAGTATGAGCCTAGTTACTGTCAAGCAATATAGTTTTACAAAGGAAGTCTTAAAATTTCCTGAAGCTTTTCTGATTTCAGTGAGTTGACAGGAATACAAATGAGAAGGAAATTTCCCCCTTTGCTAGAATCTGATTTTTGAATTGGATTAATTATGACAAGAGCTTTTTTCCTCTGCATAATCAGATTTGCTAAAATTTCCTTACTAGGTTCATAAAACTGTTTTGTGAAACAGAAAATTAAGTAGGGTTTTCTTTGCCACTAAGTTCAAATTTTTCTTTCAACTTGAACTTTTGGCTGGACTCTGGTATCCTATTAGAGTCTGTCTTTGATAATAATCATGTTTCAGTTTCGTTACTTTCTCTTTTAATTCCAGCCACTGACCATTCGTTTTATCTTTTATAATAGGAGTGGGAGATTAATTGTCCACACAGGGCTGTTTGAGGTAGTCCTACAACAGCTCAAGTCAAATGCCCTCATTTTTCTTAATTTTCACTAACTCACCAACTTTATTGTTTGAATGTAGCATGAACAGTTAGTAAAATGCCATAACGCAGACCTGTATGGTATAGCTTGGAGGTCTCTCCTGGTAGCTACTGAAGCAGTCTTAGTGCTCCTACATCCCAGCATTGGATACTGAAAATGAGGAGGGAGGATGAGGTGCAGAGCCCAGCCCAAGGGCTGAGCTGAGCAAAGATGTAGCAGAGGAGCAGGCTCAAGAGTGTATCATCACAGTGGCCAGTCAGCCGCAAGAAAGCTAAAACTAAGTGTAAAGACGTGATATGGCTCGCACAAGGCACAGCATTTCGGGGACTGAAATCCATCCAGTTCACAGCCTTCCACCCTTCTCTGCCCTCATCTTCCTCCCTCACATAAATTGCACCTCTTGTGAGCTAACGGACCCTTTAGGGCTTACTCACAGACTAGATCTATGAAAAGCTGGCACTGTTTATTATCTGGCAGGATACAAGCACATCTGGCCATCCTAAGGGGTAGTAACATCACCAAAACAAGGAGGAGCACCAAAGGTTTGAGGGGAAAAAGTGAAAAAGCTGCACTGATTGAGGAAATTAAAAGGAGTTCCTTGGTATGTAGGATAAAGGGAGGAGAGACAAGAAGGGAGAGAAAAGATGTTAATACAAATAACTTGCTAACATAAATGTAGCATACAGGAGCCTTTTGGGTCCCCAAATTCAAGTCCTTTTCCAGGGGTGACCAAAGGATACAGAGATGCTTAAGAATTAGATGCCCAGCCAGAAGGGCTGCACCATCCAGAAGCCTCTGGATCAAACCCAAGCAAAACACAGGTAACATACTCAATTTTACTTTCATTTCTAATCACCTGCTTCTCTGCACTTTGTAATTCTCTGCCCTGTTTTAGGGAACAGATTCCCGAGTTGCTGTGGCAGAAGATACAGCATTCTGTTTGCACTGGTCATGCAGAAACACAGGTCTTAGATTATTTTTCTAGAACTTGATCTGCTTGATTCCTAAACTCCTAATTCTGTACTTTGACATGGCAAAATCTCGATTTCAAACCACTTTTGAAGTAAAGAATGTGAAAAACCATCCAAACATACAAAAAATAGAAAAGCAGATAATAGAGGTTAGGTGCTATTCTGCTGTGGCTTTGCTGAAGTCAGTTTAATCTGCCTCCAGATGGGGCATTGGTCCTGTCACCCCTTTGTGCAGAACGTGCTTAGTGTATCTCAAGAGAAAAATATGATCAATGTGACCAAACACTGCTTTGTCTGACAATGCTGATACAAAGGAAGGAAAAGTCCTTCTTTTTGAAGGAAAGAATGCAGTGTCACCAAAGGTATATTGTGTCAGATGAATCTGATGATTTTTATTTGATAAGATAATTGATTTTCTTGACAAAAGCAGTGCAGTAGATCTAATCCATCTGTACTTCTACAAGGAATTTGACATACTGAAAAGATTAGTCAAACTGGAGAAAATTTGGATTAGTGAAATTTTGTAGGAAGTGTCAGGAGAACTAGGGACACTATATTTGGGAAAGTTTGGGATGCAGTGGCTGCCCCTCGAGTCCCTGGGGGAGGTTGCTTGCATTTATAATTCTAATATTTCTGGCACAGAAGGAGACATTTCTAACATTTGCGGCTGGGAGGAAATTAGGGTGGATGAGCACAATAGTGGAAGTCCACAAAACTGTATTAAAAAATGAAATAGTTTTGAAGGCTGAAGCAAGAGAAGTGGAAGTGTAAATAGGAACATAGTCATATGAAGGGCAAGGTTGAGCACTGACAGAATCATACCATGCTTTATTTCTGTGAAATTGTGCTTATCTTAGAGAAATGAGAGAGGAGAAGAAAACGAAGTTAGCTGGTTTGGGGTGCTCTGAGGGATCTTGGAGAAGGAATTTGTGAACCTATGATGCATCAGACATCCAGTGTGAACATCTTTGATCCAGGCCTGATGAGATTCTACATGGACCACCTGTCAACCCTGGCACACAAGCTCAGAAAAGGTCTATTAAAATAGAGAAATGCAGCAAGTGCAGCCTTTATTAGGCTTTCAGAGATGTGACTGCTGTCTATAAATGCAGGAGGGCAGAGAGTTAACACTGCAGGGTGAGAAGAGCTATTTCAACTCAAGAACAGCATTGGCAGAAGAACAAATAGCTAAAAATGGGTCATGGATAAACTTAGGCTGGAGATTCTGAGAAGGCTTCCAGCCATCAGAAGAACGAGATACTAAATTAGTCCTCTTGACAAAGAGGTGGAGGTAAAAACAAACGGGTTTTAAGATACATCTTCACTGCTGGATGACAGGGGTCTTATGAAATGGTGGCCTGTGATTGCAGAGCATTGGGCTTAGTGCCTCAGAACCGCCCTGCCCCAAACTTCTGTTTTTCTGCTCCTGTTGGGAGATCTTCAGTTTTGTGGTAATTCTGTGAAATTCTGCCACCTGCAAGGCAGTGGCTGAAGAGGGCTCAGAGAAGAGACTTTACGCCAGTGAAAACCATAGAAAATATAATGAATATCCCTGGTGTGCACGTTTGTGGGTGTCAGCATCTTTATGGCCTCTGACTGCAAGAACCAGCTCTGAGCCGGGCACTCCAGTCAGGCACCACTGAGCTTGGCAGGCACGGCAGAGCGGCTTCTCTCTTGTTACTGCCCCACAGAATAAAGAATCAGACTGTCTTGCAACTGAAAGATTCATGACCTGTGACTGAAACTTTTATCTAAATCCTGAAAATAGAACTGGTCTGATCCTCAGCTCCCAGGAAACAGCAGCAGCAGGAGAAGCAGGCAGGCATCAGCTCAGCATCGGCAGTCCTTTTCCCTTTTTCGCTTCTCAGCATCTCTTGCTGAGTGACCACCAGCTGCCGCTGCTTCTGCCACCTTCACTTGGGGAGCAGCACTGACCCAAGATGTGCCCCTTCAGAGGGTTGGGACATCCACAAGCGAAGCGTGAGCTGCTGCAGGCAGGGCTGCTGCTTTGCTGCAGTATTGCTCACAGGCCAGCGCTCTCAGGATTTGCAGCCGCAGTCTCCTGCATAGAGTTAGTAGGTCATTTTACCCCGGGTCTAACTGCATCAAAACACACATGGCTGTGGTTAGCCCAGGTCTGGCCTCCTGCTGATCACACTGCCAAGACATAGGGCTGCAAGTGGTAAGTCAGGGCTATGCTGATGCTCTGCATGTCTTGAGGTTGGCTTGGAACTTTGACCAGGCTTGCTTGTGCCTGCTGGGAAATGCCATAGCTCTGTGCTACAGTGATGCTTCTCATCACGTAGTGGGATTAGGGCAGGATGACACAATTCTCCCAGAGCACAATGAAATGTTTTCCTTCTACCTCCATAAAGTAGGTGTCTCCTTAGCTCATGTAAGAAAGGCAAGCTGAGGAACAGCATGGCTGAGATGTCATGTTACCCATGAAAGTACCTCTTGACTGAAGCAGCAAGGATGTCAGTCAAGGAGTTGTTTGTATCTGAGCAACATCTCCTCAGCTCATTCTGCAACAAACTGATCCTGCCTTCTGGGCATGAAGGTACTTGCAAAGTCCATAAATTTACTATCATAATCAAGTCAGGAAGCAAAGGGAACTCTCTGTTCCTGCAAGTGTCTGTACATTTTCTTTTAAAAAGTTCGGGCCATGAAGAGTACTGCACCGTATGCAGGTGGTATCGTCTGAAATGAAAATAAAAATGTGTGAGTGAGTGTCCAATTTCTACACGCATTTGAGTATTACCTGGTACTTGAGGAGAGAAGAATGAACATTTGCTTTTGGGAAGCTTCTTAGTGTCACAGGGTTAAAGATGGGAAAATAAGACTAGATCTGTAATCATTGCAGAGACAATTTCCCAGAGGTAAAGAGCTCAGATTGAACCTCCCTTCTTTTTGGTGCAGTATGACACCTACTAGAGCTTCTCCAGCAGACATCTCCACTGTAGTCCTTTGTAACTGGCACTGATATGTCTACAGCTTCTCTTTTTTTCAGAGGAATTGAAAAGGCTACATCAAACAGAGAGTACAAACCTTGTCTTTGACAAAAATAGCAGACAGAAGAATTAAAAAGACACAGAGGACAGAAAATGAGCATTTAAAAGGAAAAAAAAACAACAAAACCCACGGGCCCATTTTTCAGTTTGACTGAGTTTTGGCTCCTATTTTCTTGTACTCTCTATATGTGGCTGCTGAATGTGCTGTTAATGTCTTGGGAAAGACTTTATTTCCTTATGCTTTGGTTTGCCCATTTGTAAAGCAAATATTTTTTCTGTTGCGGAAGGTATTTGTAAAACCAGACTGTGTCCATGAAGTGCTCCAAGATTCCCAGCTTTCCAGAATCACTGGACTCCACTGAAGTGGATAGAGTGCTGCTACTCAAACACAAGGTCATGCTGACCTTCATTGCTGGACATGACTGAGCGGCTTTTTTTTGTTGTTGCTGTTAAAATAGATGAACTGAAAACAGTTCAGTGACTTTTGTCATTTTGGCAGATTTATTTTTACTCTGAGAGCTTGCTTCAAGTCAAATGGTTAAATTGTAAAAGGTCTTCATCCATCCTTTAGATGTCTCAGAATGAGAGGAAGCCAGCAAAGATGACACCATAGCAGACATAAGCTGCCCGAACTTAGCTATTACAGAAGACTTTTCCTCATCACCTCATCTGAGTACTAAACAGCTGAGAAGTAATTACGCCTAATGTTTCCTGATCTCTTCCCTCTTTGCACATGGTAGGCTATTCCGTTTCTGAAACACTTGCCTTATGTTCATGGCATTTGGCCTGCAGCAGTGAGGTTGAGTCCAGCCCCTGAATGTCTAAAACATTTTCTTCTAATAGATGGCTCACCATAAGCTGGAAATGCGTCACACACCAGCCAGTTATTTCCACATCATAAACTCCTAATGCTTCTTTAGACTGATGGGGTTTTGTCTTTGCTAGGACCTGGAAATATGCCAAATATTCTTCCATGCATGATGCTTCTTTTATTTTAGCCACTGTTGAGTTAATCATTGGGTATTTCTGGTGCTTGAAAGCCCCTCCATTTGCTCCTGAGTATTAGTTAAAGTACCAAGCCATTCCACAACCAGGAGCACCCCCTGCACAGCAGGGACAGGAACCATTTGTGCTGAGATGTGACCTCCCGCCCTGGCTGTGAGGTTTGCATTGCAGGCATTCCCAGGACTTCAGGGAATTCCTGGGGCTGGGAGCTGAGCTGGCCTCAAGTCCAGGTTCCCACTTGATGTACTCCTAAACTTTTATTTGAGCTCTGAATGCTACCCACCCTATTCCTCCCTTTCTTTTGCTTTTTTCCTCCTCCACTCACCTTCCCCATTAAATCCTGGTAAATCAGCCTGGCTGAGAAGCTCAGATTATCAGTGTTTGCTGGAAGAAGAGAAGTTTGGGGGGACAGTGAGAAGGCGCTGCTTGTGAGTACAGGTTTTCAGTGGTGGATTGATTTCTGCACTCAGATCTCTGGTGATCGAGTTGGGATGCAATTGACTGTCAGTCCCAAGAATCAAAAGGCAATTCCACTTCATTAATCACTTTGCTAGATGGTTTCTAATGGTCTTATCAACATGCTTTGATGTCTGCAGACTTTGAAGACTTTAAGTCCTTTGACTGCTCACCTTTCCCTTTTATTCATTCCTTCTATGGCAAGACTCTATTGACTGCAGAATTTCCTCTTTTCCTCACTGATTCCAAGTCTGATGGGCTTTCCAGATTCTCCAGATGCTCAACAGTAGTTAAGATTGTGCCAACTTGTCAGTAATAAACTTTTCTTTTTTTTTTTCCCAAAGGCCTATGTGTACAAAGCTTCAAGTATAAAAATCTGCTTCAGTCCTGAAGCTTGGCAGAAAGCATCTCAGGCCAGCAGCAAATATCTTTGCCAGGTTAAAAACTGTGCTAATACGTTTGGCCATTTTGCAGTACTGAGAGTGTAAAAAATAATAGTTTATGTGATGGAGGAGTTTATGAGCTTATTTAACTAAAATGAGTTCATTTAGCACGAGGATTTTGCAAAGGATTTATCCTCAATACGGTCTTATTGCAGTGCTTTAAGTTCCTCCTCTTTCCTCTTAAGGTTGCACTGACACAAAGATGTGAATGTATTCTGCAACTTTATACTGTGTTTCCCAAATGCATCCAGGAACCTAGGAGTTAATTGTGTCCACACACCTACTTGCAAATGTACATGCATGCAAATACACACAGGCGTATACATGTATGGATGGATGATTTTCTCTTTGCCCTTTCTAAAAGCTCTGACCTTGTACCAACTCTTCTGTAGCTACAGGAACTGCTCATTCTAGAGCTCTGCAGAGCTGTTCTCCACAGACAAAAGCTTTACCTCCTCAACGCACAGCACAAAGTACCTGTGAGCCACCGGTCATGAATCCTGGCTTCCCAGGCTGACAGCAGACCTCACCCCATGCAGTGAATCCTTCAAATGTCAGCTCCCCTAGGGACTACATTTCAAAGGAGAGCAATAATAGTAATGCTTTTCATTTCTGCCACACTTCTGATGACAGGATAGCAAAGCATTTGATCAGCACTATGTCCTGACTACGGGCTTGGAATAACTTTGCAAAAGAGGGGCATCCTGGCGTGCTCTACCTTAGAAGCAAAAAAATTCTTGACTCTAGTGCAGTCTTCAGTAGAACCATCTGTATGGCCAGGGCTTCCATGGAGCCAGCTGTAGGACTTAGAGGTCTGGACATGACCAGCCACGCAGGCACGGTGTCATGCAAGGAAGGGAGGAAGAAGGGGTAAGGGAGTTGGAGCAGCGAGACCCTGCTTTTACTGAATCTAGGTCATGTGAATTAACCTGATTCAACCCAGAGCATTTTCAAATCACTGTGACCTATCATAAATCATAGCAATCGTAAATGCCTGCAGGATCACCTCTGAGTTATCAGTGTACCACCTGATACATAATCTTACAGCCATCCCTACTTCCATGACTGTGTAGAGGTGGACAAAATCTCACACACCAAGATACATGAAGCTTCTAAACATTTCATGATGCCTACAGAATAGACAATGCAGTAAGTTTACTCTGAGTCATAGTGCACAACAATTAATAACAAAAGCACAGTTCCTGCTCAAATCCCTGTATATTCCTGTTATAAACACAGAATCACACTATATGGCTTAATTCCACTCCAAAGCACTTCAGATCCCCAGTCCCACTGGAGAGATTTATAGTTATCAAAAATCCAATAGATGAAACCAAAAAGGCATGACAGAATCCAGACTGTCCAAATTAAAGCCTCTCAGCTTCTTTGTAAATCCACCATAGAACATAAAAAATTATTCATTTATCTCCTGGATTCACATCCTCCTGATAACTTAGTATCCAAATACGCTATCAGTGGCCATTCCTTTGTGGTTGGTAACAGCTGGAAGAAAATCATGAGAGAAAGGGCTTGTGGTTACCAGCATAGACCTGGGCATCACAGGAGCTGTACTTTGCCACAAGCTTGCTGTATCCTCTTGGTCAAGTTGCTTAACCTTTTTATGCCCCATCTCCCTCTCCGTCCTGGATAACAACTGCTGATTTACTTCACAAGGCTTTTGTGAAGCGCTATTTGTCAATGCCTATGATCTATTATTTATTGTCAAAGACATAAACATTCACACCCTGAAGATGCTGAGCACATCACCTGCATTTTGATTTCTGCCAAAACCTTTCTTACGCTTAGGACAAACCCCTTCTGTCTCCCTCTCTAGTGTAATAGTCTTTTATTCCACAATGATTAAATTTAACAAGCCAATATGTATGTTTGGGGCCATGAAGTCAGCTCCCAGTTACTGACTTTATGTTACGAGGGAGGCTCAAGGGAAAGCCGCTGGATTCGTGATGCAGCGATGGCAAAAAGCATTGCTCGTTTTGGCGATTCTTTGCAAGACGCTTGCAATTGGTTGTCCTGTCAGCATCTTCAGCAAGGTGTTACTCATGTCTGAAGGACAGCTGTTAGGGTGAGAATATGCCCTCCATAGATGCTTAAAGAGCAGCAGGATAAACCTATGTGAAGAAAAAGCTGAAGAGAGCCCAGATATAGCACATCTATCTCTGTTAATTCTACACAGGGTAAAAATATCTGAGAAAAAGCACATGAAAAACAAAAAAGGTGTATTTTCTAGGCGTCTTGGTGAAAATACTGGTTTGGCTTTAATTATTTTTTTTTTTTCTGGAGACTTCAGTCTATCAGGCTCCCTGGTTCCTGTTATAAAGCTTGATGACAAACTAGGCAGTGGCTAGATTTAACCTCCTGACTGACCTTATCTCACTGACCTTGCACCAAAACAGCACAGTGTGCTGCCAAATTTTCCAATTCTCTTCAGTATCTGAAATCTCAGGAGGTCCATTTCCTAAATAATTTTGCATCTGCTGACCTTATGGAGTTGCTCAGAAACTGCCTGAAACAAAATGGCCAACTGCAAAAATGCGAGGGCATTTAAACACGCTCACAAATGGGGGAGCTCTGGGTGAAAAGCTTTTCTCTGGGCTTGCCCGGGTGACGGTAGGGTGTTGTAAATTACTGAGAATGACAAGGTCTCTGTCACTAAAATAAGTTCGGCCTCCAAATTCAACCAAGAATGAGTATTTGACTAAAATTCTGCCAGACTCTGGAAGGATGAAGATGATTTGAATGATACGAAGAGTTGCCTTTCTAAAGGTGCGTGGTTTCAGTTTAGGGAGAACTCTTCTCAACACTTAAGCAGCAGATTCTCAACACTTGAAAATAAACAAGAGAGAGCCAGAAATGTAGCTTGTGACTTTAGAAGAGTTTTATGTCATGTCACTTGTTACGCAGATCAAAAATGGGTTTAACTCAAAATGTCACTGACTTTTCAATCATTAATGGCACAATCAACTAAAATACATAATCTATTGCAGTGAACACAGTGTTTGTAAACACATGCAATTAAAATGGAATAAGTTTCAATTATAATGGGTTATGTGTGCATAATAATGCAGATCATGCAATTCTTATTAGTTGGGCTGCACCCTGAGCTCGGTTCAGGAGGAAATTATATTGAAATGTTCTATAATGAAGAGGAAATTTTAATGAGAAGACAAGGTTGAAAAAATATTACTCAAAGCAAGAGAAATGAAAGCGTCTGGAGGCAGAATACAAATGACAGTAATACAAAATCATTGGACTATATCTCTGGCTTTATTCAAAGATTCAAAATTCGTTTTTGACAACTGCCAGGAACTAGGTAGGCAGAATTCACCCCCCTGGTTTCTGCCACTGTGAGAGCGGGTCCATGCCCTCTCTCCAGATAAGGTCTCTACAAGCTTTGGTCATTTTACGAGTTTCACAGGGTGCAAGTGACAGAAGAATTTAGTTCTCAGTGCTACAAGAGTATCTGGCTTCTCCCAGGCTGCTACTTTTTGAGTGGGAGCAAGCAATACTCCCAGAGATACTTAATTTCATTTATTTCTGGTTTTTTTTCCTCTAGTAGCACAGGCTTATATCCGAGGTAGATATTCTGCACCTATCTTATCTTTCCCTTTGTTTAATCTCTCATGGAAGTTGTTTTACTTCACATGAACTGCTTTAATTAACCATCACTAGGAGTGAGGGAGGACCAAATCGCATTTTCCAATGCACAGAAAACTGCCAGAAAGCAGAGCATAGGTGATACTGAACACATAAGACATGCAGACTTTGTCTAATTCTGGAAACAGATAGCTCACAAGCTACTTTACAAAAACCAGTTGTAATAGGTACGCATGTTCAACAATGCAAGCTGCTACACTGATCAGTACAAAGCTTTGCCTTGACTTAGTCAATATTTGAGAAGTGAAAGCAATGCAACATATGAAGTAAAAAAAAAATAAATGAGAAAACCAAGACACCAGGTTGCATTATCTACACAGTCCTTAGGAGGCTGAAACCCTGAAGAATAACTTGTATTGGCTTGGACAAGGCATTAAGGGTATCTGCCCTGAGCTTGTTGCTATTGGCACAGAGCAGCTACGCTGAAGAACATAAAGATGTACTTCTCTAGAGTGGTAACAAGCAACTGTATGTGGAGGAGGAAACCTCTGAGTGTGTCTTGTTCCACAGTACCACCAACCATAAAAATTCACAGATAATCAAGGAAAAAAAAAAATGTGTAGAGACCAGATTCCAAATTCTTTATTTTGAACAAGTGCTCACTAGAGGAGACTTGAAGTTATGTGAAGGAAATGATACTGTGACCACAGCTCACAGTGAACAACACTCTCATACATATTCATACATTCATTGTTGTCATGTAACTCCCCGCTAGGGATCTGTGCTGTTCCCACAGAAAGCAGTAAGAAATGTCCCGATCTCCCGGCTTTCCTGGGTGGACTGGGAGATCAACCCCCGCTGCACCTCATCTGACTTTCTTTTCACTCGAACTTCAAGTGTTGCAGCCAATGAGGCTTCCCTTGTTGGGAATTATTTCTGGATATTGAGTCTATATTTCCTGCTTCTGTCTCCTCATACTTTCTTTTACACCCGACCATGCTACTTAATTCTTCCCTGTCTTTGGTGTTTATACCTTTCAGCACCAGATTATAATGTCTCTCTGTAGCCATTTTTCTCTGAGTAACAGTATATTACAAATTCAGTTCTTCCATTACTGACTTAGCTCCTTTAATCTTTCTTTATAAATGAATCTCTCTAGCCCCTTGATAATTTTTGTTGCTCTTCTCTGAACTTGCTACAATTTTTCAATATCTCCTTGCTAATGAGGTGCCCAGAACTGAACATGGTGTTCCAGGTGCAGAAACAGCAGAGCAGCATAAGGGGGTCTGAACCTGTGCTTCCCCAAACTGCACTGCCCTTTTGCTGCTGTATCTCATTGCTAACTTGGGTCTAACCTGTGTCCAGTTTTGAGGGAGAAGATGGAATTTCACCTGCTCTTCTGTTTCATATATTTAGCAAGCAGATTCTAAAAATGCTAAATTTGAAATTTCTTTAGCAAGTAATTTTGGATGTGCACATAGGTCCTGGAGACTGCAGTCTGAACTCTATGTGCCACCACCCACGTGGAAGTCAAAACCTTGTCTTATGCCATTAACTTAGAAAAATATCCAGATTGTACAACTGGATGTATAATTTCTCCCATTGAGGAAGGATGCTGGGGTACAGGTGGATTTTCAGAAGTCTTCAGGCTAACAAGATTCCCATCTGCAGAAGCAGATGTGCAAAATTATGAATCAAAACCTCCTTTCCTCCTACCAATGAAAACCAATTGATCTGGTTTGTTGCAGTGTACAGGAAAACCGGTCAAATCTATAACTAACCCTGAATTCATTTTATAGCATCTTGACCCAGCTGCTTCTCTCTCTGATCTGTTTGCATCTTTTGTGAGGATTTTATTTCCTCCTAATTCTATCTTATCTGCATATCTTATTAAAATGTTACTTCTTCCTCTATTTCTAGACGAACACTGAGGATATTAAATAGAACTTATTTAAGAGTAAGCTTTGTATTTCTTCTATGCTCTCCTCAGCTTCAGCTCCGTGCTTTGCCACTCACAGTTAACCTCATTTTATAGCCTTCCAGCCTGGTTTCAATCAAGAACACTGTTCATCTCCAAGCTGATTTAAATTAATTTTTCTAGAAAGATTTCATGAGGCACAGTATCAAATGCACTGCTCAGATGCAAATATATTACAGCTCCAGCATTCCCTTCATCCATTAATTTTCTGTTTCTATCAGAAAAGCAATCAAGTTTGTCTGGTGAGATTTATTCTTGCTAGACCAACACTGCCTGAGGCTTCCTGCTGCTGGGGCCAGCTCTCAGGCATGCCAAACACCCATGACCAGAATTGCCTCCAAGGTACCTGAGCGTATCAACACCTCTAAAAATGGGTGTTATGTTAATCCTGCACTGTGGGCTCACATAATTGGCAGTTCTGTCTTTAGTGTATCACTGCAAGCCTAGGCAGGACTGGAATTCTGTCCAAAAATGGTTGGGATCCTGCACGATGACCTAGGGTGCAATTTCCCCAGAGGGCTGCAGCCGGAAATTGTGGTTCCTCCAGCTGCAGAAAGCAACTGCTCTTGTGTGGTGGTAAGGTCACCCCAAACACCCCAGAATGCCATGCACTTGGACACCTTGCTCAGCACCATCTGCAAAGCATTCTGCCCCCTGCCAGGCCCTGCTCCTAGGGCTCTTTCTATGGTGGTATGTTACCTGGCCAGGATGGGGACCTGGGGTCTCATCACAGATTTCGCAACACGATGCTGGGCAGCAGTGGCCGTTGCCACGAGGGACTGCAGCCCCCCATGGCCCATCACAGGGACCTTTTGATGGGCCAGGTTGTGCCACTTGCCTTTATGTTCCTTCACCCCATTGCAAAGCGATGCTGATTTCTTTGTTTTAGAAAGGGTAAAACGTACGTTTCCAGAAAACAGTGTTTTGGGATCATTTATTTCTCCTTTTAAGTGTCTGTATACGTGTTTTTTTAGTCAATTCTTAGTCTTCTGGTCACAAATTAGGAGAAAAAGTCACATGCAGTTTAGTGTTTTTGCCACTTTTCCCAATAACCTAGGCTCATCTGCATCAGCTGATTGATGTATAGGCTCATTTTCCTTCACTTATTTTCTCATATGTTACTTAGAAAAGATATTTTGTCCCTGCCCATGGCAGCGGGGTTGGAACTAGATTATCTTTAGAGGTCCCTTCCAACTCAAGACTGTCTATGATTTTATGATTCTTGGCTTTTCCTCATTTCTGAATTGTTCACATTTATTTCTCTCATTGAGTATAGGTTCTAGCCATCATTAGTTTCATACCCTCCCTAGTTTACTAATTAATGGACATACTTTCTCTCTGGGATTTTTACTTGTTTTTCCCCAATGCTCATACAGTAAGTGTCTTTCACATTCCTTTTAAATCCTTTAGCAGCATTAATTCATTCTAATTCTTATTTTTTTTTTTTGCTATCCTTATCCATTCCCTGCTGAGCTTTAAATGAATCTGTATTCTTGTTTGATTTACTTCCCACCACTTCCTACTTCAGTACAGGTTTTTTAACCTCACATCTTTGAGCAGTCCCTTGTGAAGTGACTGTAACTATAGCAGATAACCAACTTTTCATTCACACTTATTAGCCATGCAGATTTATGCATACCTGACTGTCATAGACGTTGGAGAGGTCAAATCTGGAAAGGGTACCTTGTTGAATAATGGGTGCAACGTCTGGTTCAGGACAGAGACTGCTGCCACTGGGTCCTCCTGAGCTGAACATCCTCCCACAAGCCAGGCATGATGAAGGTGGGCTCCCACCCCCAAACACCAGCCATTAACTCCCCAGAGCAAGAAGCAGCCCCAGCAAGCTCAAGAGGGTCCTTCAAAGGATCCCTGGCGTATGCCCAACGCATGTGCTCAGAAAAACCAATAAACATCTTTCTGTTGGTAATTAGTTCCTTAAATAATTAGTTAATTTGTACAGTACTTTGAAGATGTTAAGTGCTCAGTATGTACACTTTTTTTTTGGCATTTAGGGGTCCTGTCAGTCTCTACTGGCAGTGCCTAGTTCTCAGCATTAATGAGTTATTTGACGTTGCTTCATTGCTTAGGGGTAGATGTGCTTAGCAGGAAGGATTAGTTGCTATCTCCCTCCACACTCTTTAAAAAAAAAAAAAAGAATTTGTGGGGAAAGGGAATATCTGGCTTTGCTGCTCCCTTAGGGTAACAGAAAGCCTCGGCTTGGGTCCCTGGTCCAGCTGAAGAGCCTTTGTCCTGAGGGTGGGGAGCATAACTGAGAGTCTGAGCCCTTCCAAGGCTCCTCCTAACAAGCCCCAGTTGCAAATCCTTTTCTCCCTCAGCTGTGGCTTGGTGGAGTATGGTGAAAAGCCAAATTCTCCTCTTCCAGGCCAGGTAAACCATTCTATTACAATATCTGCTGTCAAATATAAAGTGAAATTTCTGAAAATAAAAGATTTATTTTTTTTTTTTAAGAGTGACTAAGATTTCAGCAGGGACACTGGTGAAGTTATTCTTAATACTGGACTACTGTCAACATATTAAGTAGCCTCTTGAAGTGCTCTGTCTAAAGCAACTGGAAGTGGTGTCTGTGTTGGTATTGTTTATATTGTTCTTACAAACTTACTTAAAGCTCCTAGCTAATTCATTATTCGGAGAATCTAATGCAAGGCAGCAGGTACTAGAGTTCCCCTGCAGAGTCTATTTTCAATATTAATTATCTTGCTGTGCATTAAGTAGTTTTTGTTTTTGTGTTAAAAGGTTTATGAAGATTAGATGATTAAGATTATAAAAACTAATTTTCTCAAGCATAGCCACTCTGCAGCAGTCAACTGGAAAGAGAAAAATGTGTGCACTTAGCAGTCTTGGAAAAATTGCACTATAACTAAATTATCATATGGGGGAAAGGGAACAGTGGGAAGTGTTTTATCAGAAATGTTGTTGCTGTCCTGCTGGCCACATGCTTGTGCTTATGTTGATGTGTCTGCTGCTCATTTTTGTTCCCAGTAAAGCAGATTTTTGTCTGAGAAATTAATTTCAATATATGACAGGAATGGCTATCACTTGCAAACATACCACATCCACTGCAAAGCTAAGCTCAGTGCAAGAGCAGAGTGTATTCTGAGTGCTCTTTGAGGAGGAGGGGGGCTGATGAAACATCTCTATGGCTGGGTCTGGTTTAGTGGCATTAAGCCGGGCTGCAAGTGCCTTTTACAAGGAGCAGCTGTTACTAGACAATGATCTTACGGTGAAAGGAATCTCTTTTACAAATACCGTTGCTCTGCCTTGGTTTCCTAGCTGCAAAATGATGAGGCAACTCTGAAGGAGAAGGATAAGTCACAGCCCTACATTCTGTGAGACATTGTTATTAGTCTGCTAATGCTGACAGATCTCTGGTTTCACTCGTTTGCTCTTTATCCCCAGTGACATCCGGAGGGACCCTGCAGAGCTGTTATGGCTTATTACAATATATTGCTAAATTTGGGGCTGTTGGACCTCACCAGATTTTTTGGTTTTAATTTTGGCCTAATAGCGAACTCTGAAGTGAGGACTAGTTGGCTAAGAAAAATATATCAATCGCTTTCGCTTTGAAACCTTGCCCAGGGAGGTGGTTGTCACTATCCCTGGAGGTGTTTAAGAGACAAGTAGATGTAGTGCTTAGGGACATGGCTTAATGGGTTTATAGGGCTAGGACAAAGGTTGGACTCGATCTTGAAGGTCTCTTCCAACCTAAACAGTTCTATGATTCTTTGACTTCAAACGTGACTTGAGCAGCGTGGCAGCAGAGGTGGGTGCAGCTGGCAGAGCCCTGCCCTGCGGGACTCCACCCTGCAGAGCTCATGCTGCAGTTTTCTGCCCTATCACCACAGACAAGCCTAACTTGCTGCTGCCCGCTCTCATCTCTGCTGCTTCTATATTTTGGGTGAGGCCAAAGTAACCGTGGGCAAACCAGCAGAGATGCTGTCCCCACAGTCAGCACTTCAGAGCACTTCTGTGACTGGCACAGAGCATCTTTCTCCTTTCCCCACCTCATTACAAACACGGTGACTTTTAAGCAGCATAACATTATCTGTTATAACAAAGTTTCCTGTCTGTTAGGTAGAGGAATCTGCACAGAATTTTCTGATGCTAAAGCCATGGGAATTCAAGTCATTCTTATCATTAGCAGTAGTCGCCACCATTGGACGTGTGAGAATGAAAGGAAAAAAGGAAAAGTGCTTTGTGACACACAGTGTAAGCCAAGAAGCTGAGGACGAGCAGGAAAATTGCTCTGATTGTTTTGCTTATTGGATCTATCCATTTTTTTATGGTCCTGTGGTAGTTTCTGCATTTTGGGATGCTCTCCTTCAATGACTAGCACTCTAAATATAATTTTTCCTATGAGATTGTTGTCATTAGTGTTATGAACCACTATTTGTTGATATCATACAGCCTTTCAATGTCCTAGAATGTATTCTGGGTATTAGAGACGCCAATTTTATCCATTTTACACCTTCATTATCCGATTTAGCAACAGCATTACTCCAGATGCATGCAATGGTATAATCGCTGTTGTCCTGTTTTATCATAATTGCCATTTGTTTAGTGCTTTATTTCTAAGAAATTAACTATTAGAAAACATACTGAAGCATAATCAGCCTCTATATTACGTATGTTTAAATCCTGGGCATTTGACAGAAAATGTCTGTGACACAGAAATGTCACAGTATCTGTTTTAGGCCAGTTATTAGACTGTGCCAACAAACACAGTTAGTACTGGACCCTGAACGGCCCCTGAGAGCCTAGAATGTCCGTAGTGGATACCTACATGTCCACAGTGAAGGTTTCTCCCAGTGCAAAGTATAATCTCTGTCCTCAGAAAATTAGTTTTTCTTAGTAAGTCCCACCTACAGTAATAATGACTGATGTGTGTTTGCTCTTTTTCCCCTATTTCTCCTGAACTGAAGCTGTATGTTGTGTGAGGTTACATAGTTGTAGAGAGGAGGAAGGAGAGAAAGAGGGAGGGGAGGGAGGGAAAAAAAAAAAAAGCAAGGCAGGACGCCAGGATGCAGCTGCCTCTAAGATGGACATAGATGTCACCCTGTCATGGTGACAACTGTTAGATTTTTATGTTGAGAAGAATTTTAAGGATCAGTTAAATAGAAAGTAAAGCTGAGAGGAGAATGCAGAGAGGAAAGGGGCCAGAAGGAGAGCTGTGATATGTCTGACATGAGGAGACTCTTGATTAAGGAAACAGCCCATCCACACTGGGACAAGAAAGTGCACTCAGAGCCTGGGACAACTCATTGAATATCCTGCTTGAGAGAAAGCATTGAAAAAGCTGACCTGAATCCATTTTTAGCAGTGACTGTTCTAACTGAAAGTATTTTCCAGCTGCACTCAGCTATGAGCAGGTTCTGCTTTGCTGGACTCTCGTGATGTCAGCTCTCAGCCATCAGTGTAAGGTGGTGAGATGCCACCTGCACTTGGGGGAAGACAACCCTTTCCTCTCACAGCGTGATGCAGTTCACTGCAATCTTTGGCCATGAGTAACACAGAGTTACAGGAGGTCTTGCAAGAGCAGCTGCTGCAATAAAAGACACAGTGAATCTGAGTTAGTAATCCCAAGCGTAGCACTCTATCCATGTTACAGGCTGGAAGGGAAAAGCCCTTGTGTTTCTCAGCTTGCAAGGTGTCATTAATAAATCAGCCCATGGAGAAAAGGCCAGAAACACTGTTTTAGAGGAAATTATATGATTAAAAAAGTATACTTCACCCAGCAAGTAATTATCACACCCACTGACATTTGTTAAGATACAATTCAGTGAAAAATAAAAACTGTGTTTCTGCTATAAATTATAGCTCAATACCAATCCTCAGTCTTCAGCCAAAATTTGCTGAGGCATTGTCTGACACAGCAAATGGACTCTGAGCTCTAAGACAAAACCTAATTACAAGAGGTACTGCAAGACAGGGCAAGAGATGATGCCTGTATTGCTGAGGAAGACCCATTCTTTTCCAGCAAAAAAACCCGAAGAGATATCAGTAACATGCCTCAGATGCAGAACATGAACACAGACACATGCGTACTCCAGTACTAAAAAACACGAACTGCCTTCTCTTCGCTCAAAACTCAAATGCCTGCAGCAATATAAAAAATACTATAAAAATTAGAAATAACATTCAAATTCCCAGTGCAAAGAAGCTGTGATGTGTGCACGTTTACACAGGGGGAGTTATGAGCATTGGGCTGGTAGGTAAGAAGTCCAAATTGATTCTGCACTACGTAATCTTTGGAAAGCCCGTCCATCTTTTCACCAGGACCTGCCTCGTGCCTGGACAGTGGTGGCAGCTGGGCCTGTCCCTGCAGCAATGCCCATCTAGGGACAGCAGGATATTGCGAGAGGCTTATGTGTCTGCAGGCATTAAGACCTCTGGCATCAGGACTGGATTCCCCAGATGCCTTTCCCTCCTTAGCACTGGGGAAGCTGCACTTTGCTGACAGTTTTGCCTGGGGGCTGTATATTCACAAAAATGTGAAGTTCGCTATAGGCTATATGAAACAGCATAGGAATGAAGGAGGCTGGCAAAGGCAGGTTCACAGTGTGGCTCTGAAATAGGCTGGAGGAAAGGTGCTGCAAAATGCGCTTTTGTGGGGGATGTGCTCAGGATGGAAGGCTCCATCTGCCCTGGTAGTAGCGTGCAGGTAGTGGGAACAGTTAGCGGCCGTGTTCAGTAAAGTACCAGCTCCTAAACAGCATCCAAGCATGGACTATAGGTTGCATCAAGACTGAACACAGGTACCTGCTCTCAGTGTTTAGGTTTCATCACAGCTGCTTAAGTGACATAGAGCAAATGTTAATACCTGTTAGAGAGAAATGAGAAATGGGGGATCTCAGCTCTCCAGGAAGGTGCAGGGAACCTGTCTACAGCTTTGTCACCTAGGCAGTAAGGGCTGTGGTATAGGGTGTAAATTACCGCTGCTCCCTGCTGTTTCTCAAGCACTATTTCTCATTTGGCACATGGTTTGACATTGCAGGACCCCACTCCTTTGTAGGTTTGTCTCTTTGCACTGCCTTTGTCTGTATGTGCCCAGGACCTCCTATCCACAGTTCAGCA
>NW_009723378.1:0-25197 GCF_000703405.1 Apaloderma vittatum | reverse complement strand
TGCTGGGTTGTGTGGACATTGCTGGAGCTGAAAACTGTCTGCATGGCTCCTGTAAGGGACTATTTTCTATATAATGAAGGGGTGACAACTAAATGTATCAAGTTTAACAAGGCTTTTCCTTCCTTGAGGTATATACCTCCTGTATTTCCTCGGATCACCTGTATCAGACTCTGCTACAGAAGAGGACCTTCCAATTGCTCCCACCACTGCCTCCCCTCCATTGCTCTGTGCCACTCCACTACTTCTCACTGCACGTCTGAGACCTCTCATTCAATAAGCAGCATCACATAATCCTCACACTTCAGCATGCAACAGCCATCAGAGATCACGTATAGGCATTAAATGCATTTGTTGAGTGGAGGATTCCCAGATGGAAAAATTAAAGAGCCATTCTCCAAGGTTTGTGTCTGACTGTGCACCATCCCTTCACTAAGATGGGATTAATGTTTCAAAGGAAATAAAGTCTCCTGTGGGCAGTTTCAGAGAGGCCCCATGAATCAGCTGAACCAGAGTGAACTTCTAAGAGAGAGTCTTCTTGCTTCTTTCGCTCTGCAGTACGTATAGTAATAAACCCCTTCTATAAGTATATGTGTGCTGTCAGGGATGCAACATGAACTTTGCAAGTTCTTTTTACCCAGGGACAGGCAGATCTGTTATTTACTGTTTCAGTGCTCGCAGCGTGTTTGTGAGATGGTGTTAAGGGTTCATCTGGTCACAAAGAATTCATGCTATATCCTGCACAGCATGGGATTCACACAAGAAGACACGGTTAATACAGCATCTCTACCGGTGGTGAGACAAAATTACCTCCCTTTGTTGTCCCAGCTGGCATGGGATCAGCTGGGTAATGAACACCTAAATTTGCATTCTGTGGGCTGTCAGGAAAGGAGGAACAATACTTTAATGCAAGGTGAAAATCATACTATAACTGTGAAGAGGAAAGCTGAGGCTGCACTCAAGAAACAAGGAAATACTTGTCACTAGTTTAGGAAACAGCAGGATGAGAATCACAGATTTGTTAAATGAGTAAAGTTCCTAGAGGAGAAACAACTAATACACTTTCTGGTACATGTTCTAATTCTCCATCACTGGTTAGCACGTTGTTGTAAGCTTATGGTGGTCATGACATGCTTTGTGACAGTGATCAATATCTAATTAGGCAAAGTGTTAATTAGTTAGTGCCTGAAGCTTTAAGCCTCACCTTCAAGCATCAGCCCCATGTGCATCACTGTTCTCTGTGACAAATTTCTTATATTCTTGTTCTTGATCTAAGAGGGTTAACTCCTATCATGGCAACACCATTAGCTCAGTTTAACCTCCTCTTTTTTAGTTTGTGTGAAAACCTAAACTACAGCTGTCACTTAGTCAAAATGTGGTCAAAATGTGATGCAGAATCCACTGTTCAGGCTTATTCCCTCTGCTGCAATCCCTGCAGGAAATGTGGATTGAGAGCCTTGCCCTGTGGCCTGGTTTACACAAGAACGAACAAGATGCTTTGAAAGAAAAAAGCACTTTTCTGGTGATCCAGAATTGCTGCAGTTTCGTCCTGCAATGTGAGGATGTTCCTGCCGTCCTTTTCCCTTCTCTCCTGCCGGGAAATCCATTGCTGGTCGCACAGCAGCACCTAGAGGCCCTGGGCTGGTGATGGCAGTACGGTGGCAAGCTGCTGGGGACAGCCATGCCCCGAGGAGCCTGCAGCTGGGGACACAGGGGGCTAACGAGAGGTGCCGCCAGGGTCCCAGTGAGCACCCACACAGCTCTGGGGCTCAGGGAGAGAGTGCCATTTCCCTAGTGTCACAGAGGACGTGGGGATGGAACCAAAATGGACCCAGTCTTCCTCCACCTCAGGACTGTTCCTCCCTTCCATGCTCAGCCCCACCAGCTTTGTGGGACCTAACAGACCTACCAGAGCCCATTTCTCAGGGAGGGGGATTCCTTGTGATCACTCACCTTCTCAGTAGGTAGGAAAGGGGAATTCAGCCACTCTGGACTCAGGGATATGCCTCCTTATCTCGTTAAACCAGAGGCTCCCTGTTGGCAATACCTGCACCCTCAGCCTTTCGGTGCCCCTCTCCCTGCCTGCTTCCCCCAGAGCCTGCTCGCTTCCCCTGCGTGCCTCTGCCATCACTCTAAGGCAGCCCCAGGATTTTCAGGGGCAAGTTAGCCTGGAAAAACCTGTATGAAGATCCACTCAATGGAAGGAATCTCTGCATGGAAGAGATCACCGCCTTATCACTGAGTAATCCCTCTCACTACAGAGTACAGCTTTCTCCAAGCAAAGCTTCTTTTTTTTTTTTTAATGTGTGTGTGTCTGCAGATCTCAATATAATACAGTTAAAACTTCTGTGTGGGTCAGGCATTTCATCTGATCCTGACCTGGTCAAGGAAGGGAGAATCTGCCATCAACCAGTTGTTAGAAGAAACTCCTCCTGCTGCGCCCTGGAGCCCAGCTGGCTGCTCCTTCCAGCTTCTTTTCTGGATGCCTTTTTTTTTTTTTTTCTGAAAGATTAAACAGTTCTTTATGCCTGATATTTTCCTCTCATGAAACTACATTTGTGTTCAACTTCAGTCGCTTCTCTGTTTGACTTTAGCAGTTATATAAGCTAAGAAACAAATTTGTCCTCTACAGCCTTTTATTATTGCCATGGATCTGAATGGGCTTTGGTATTTAAGCATTCATGAGAAAATATGGATGCTAGAAATAGTGTAGCAATTTAGTATAATGCTATATGTGGAGGTAACAGCACTTCCTTCAATTAGTCTTAACTTCCTTATTAATACAGCCACGCAGCTCAGCCTGCCTTTGGTGTCTGCCTTGGAGAGACATTTGTTTTCACTCTGGATTTAGGAGGGGAAGCTCTGAGCACAGGGGTGGGGATGCTAAGGAGATCTGAGGAGAGTTAGGTCAGTCCAAGGAGAGGCTGGCGCACTTGACTGAGGTTTAATATTGTAGTTAGTTTCTGGCCAAGAAAAGAGATGTCAAACACTTGAACACGTGGATAAGAAGGCTGTATGCTACTTGCTTTCCAGGTGGAGCTGTGCTTCTTCTCTACTGGGGGAAATGAGATAGGAATGAGTGGAAGAGATAAATTTGGTCCATTTACTGAGAAATCTGATGAGTACACAGAAACCTCACCTTGCTTCTAGTTGTTGCTGCTCAGGCCAACAGTGGGTTCATTTTCTACTCCTGTGGTCTGAGCCATTCCTGAGTTGCGTGGCTCCTGCAGCTAGGGCTGTGGAAAAGCTGAGCTGAGGGAAGGGCTCTGCACAGGACAGATGGGCAATATATCTCTAAACTGAGGCAAGTTAGAGCAGATTAGCCTTTTGTGTGCAGATATGCTTTTCCAATTCTTTCCTACTGATCTTAGTTTAAGCTAGGTCTAATCCTAGCATAGACAGAGCAACAATAACGACAGAATCATCCCTCAGTTCTATGCTATGTTCTTCTGGCTTTTGTTTTCACCCAAGGTTTTCCCTTTGTGGCTGGTGGCAAATGTATTAATGCTGTTACACTGGTGTCTAGGAGATGCAGTTTATTTTCGTATTCCCTTTGCACGGGACCTTTGACAAATGCATAAGTGCATATTACAAAACAATACTGGAATAAAATGGGCAAAGAGGCAATAGAGACATAGAATCATAGCATGTTGGGGGTTGGACATAACCAAAGAGAAAGAAGAGTGGAAGTCATTTCCACAAGTGAGACAAGTCCCTCGCTGCTGCCCTGCCACAGAGACTCCTTGCTTTTTATACTTGCTCTACAAGCAGTTGCTTTCTTTCACCCTGTTTTTCTTTCCTTCATCTCCCATTACCTTCGAGTTACACAAGCCGTGTTTATGCTTTATACAAAAGCTTTTATGCCACACAGGCGTTATGGAAACTTAGTATTTTCACTGTGCCCTGCCACAATCAAGCTAGTAAGTTAATTCATCATAGCTCTCCCTGTGCCTGGCAAGCTGAAAGGTTGTGCCTTTAGATGTCAGTGCTCGTAATGGTGATTGTATTTTCACTTGCAGGTTCATAATGTGCTGATCACCAACTCCAAATAGACAGGGGACATTTCTCACTCCTGCAGCCATTGCTGAATCTCCCTGGATACTTTTGGCAGCTTCTCGCCACCTCCATGAAGGGCTTCTGGCCACAAAGGGCAAAAAGGGCAAAGGGCATTCTAAAGGTGGTGGTTGAGGCATTGAGGTGTGATTGCTGAAGGAAAAGGTGCAATTCACTTTGCTCTCATGTGATGAACAGCAACATCATGCAGATCTATAAAACTCCTCATTCCTTAATCAAATCCTGGTATTCCAGCAGGACATGATGTGTGGAACCAAGCAGGATAGCAGGACTCCACAGTAATTTAAGCATGTCAGCAAACACATTTATCGTTAATACTTCAGAATTAGATTTTGTACAGGTGGAACTCTTTGGAAAGAACAGGAATGTACAGGTAGTCCTGCAACTGTTGTGTGCTCTCCTACTTGAGCAGCACCATTGGAAGGCCTCTTTCTTGCTCTTGACAGCAGCAATGAAGAATTTATTTTTGTTCCTGACTTTCAAAAGGATAAAACTAGTAGAATAAAGCTTTGATTCCCACTCCCTTGTTAGCTCTGCTGCTTAAAAAACCTGAAGTCTGTGACAGGTTTTGTCTTTCTGGGAGAAGAGAGATGGAGTAATTCCATCTTCTTGTCCAACTAGCTCTCCTAAGGCAAATCCTGCATTAACCCAAGTTTTCCTTACCACTGTGGCAGCACCTAGCATCTTTGCTACTGCAGCTATTCTCAACCTACTGGGGAAAAAAACCCCTTCTGTAATCCAAGTCTAAACTATTGGTCTAGAGCGAGGATGAAGTGGGCTAGAGGAAGACATTCTCAGCAGAGAAAGTTGCATAATTTCAAAAAAGGTCATGTTCTGTGCAGACCTGAGCACTGGTCTACAGAGAGGCCAGGTCTGGGAGTAACTTTACTGACACTAATAAAAACAATATGGGTGTGAGATCAAGAACTATGAAAATTGATAAAGGCAACTTTCCAGCCAGTGTGTGCAGCTCCACAGATTTTGATTTGCACGAGTTGTTCAGGCCAGGAGCATACGTGTGCCATGGTGTGAGCTGCTGCAGAGTAGGGGCCCTGCAGAACTCCACTCACCAGATGCTTCATGAAGCCCATTAATTGCCTAAAGAGCAGATGAACTGTTTGAGTGTTTCCTCAGGAAACACCGAAAGGAGGAGACCATTTGGAGTAGAGCTTCCCAGGCATGTCAGGGCGGCTGTAGAGGAGTAGTCGGTGGGCAGCAGGTGGGCAGGGCAAAGGGAGGCAGCGGAATGGACGCTGCCTGCGCACACCGCTTGACATTAATTATATCTGTTGGACTTCTGCACCCTCCTTCTAAACTTCTGTGGGAGATCAGGCATGGCACTATTTTAACTCTCTGAACTGCAGTAGAGGTGTTTGCCTGAGAAGTAAACTAACAGGCCACAAGGCATGTCAGGCTGTTTTCCAGACAGGAGGCAATCTTGTTTGATTTTTTTTCAGCAGGTATTAGGTCTGATGGTGCTCTCCTTATCTGCAGCAAAAGGGGCACAAGTAATAGCTTGTGCTATTGTCACATGCTCAATGTCATGGATGACAACTGAAGTCACTGAAGTCAGCATTGGCTTTTAGAGATATTTCCCTCACTGCATTAATTCTAGTGTGCAATATTTCATTAAATACAAGAAATTCATGTTGACTGACTGTTGCAAAGCCTCTCCTAACTGCAGTTATTCCTCCTGGTTCTTTATTTATAAACTGAATCTACAACAGAACTCTATGTGTAGCAATTCACCTAAAAAGTGACAGTAACTCACAAATAAGAATGATATAGCCTCCGGAGAGGGAAAGGTTGTATCTCCCATTCTAAAGGTGGAGGTTTGATCTCTCATGTCACCTCTGTAACTACTTGTTTCTATAAACATGATAAATAAACTCGGAGAGGTGTTTAGCATTGAATATGCATAGAATATAATGATTCCAGCCTCCTTTAGCAGGGGAAACATTTATGTAGAAACTGGGGAAAGTGGAACACGGTGCTTTGTCCAAGCTTGTGGGACTGTTAGTACTGGAGTCCTACAGCTCTGGACTGTGGCCCCAGGTCAGTCCTATGAACTGTGTTGCCTGTCAGTGCGAGCTGCTGCCAGTGAATGAAATAGTAGCTTAGTGGAAGAGGAAAATTAAGCAATACTGACAAGGGAGACAAGATATGCTTTCCAATGAGATTTGAAAACTGAGACACAGTGTTGATTAGGTTCATATCACTGTGTCATCTAGAGATTCTGAACAACCAGCTCTCCACAGATAGGCTGATGGAAATATCGACCAGATGGAATTGCTCCTCCTGAAATGCAGTAACCCGTTAGTACTGCAGTGCTATTTTGTCATGGAGGTTATTTTGTCATGGGAAGAAAAAAGCAAACATTTGTTTTTCTGACCTTCAAAGTCTTAGGGAAACTGTGTGCAGCAACGTGGTACTTAAATTTTCCTTGGCTGTTTTGCAAAAATATAGTGTCAGAGAGGCACATGGAGACAGAGAAACAGAATTGAAAGAGAGAAAGTTTATAGGTAACAACCCTACTATTATCAGTACAATGAACACATCTATGTTATGAGGCCATGCCTATGTTGCGATGGGATGAATTGCAAGAAAGATAACATTTGAGTGTCCTGAGCCCTAGAGAGTGATTACTTCTGTCCCTGGCACATGCTGCACCCTGGCTGTGGTTCAGATGAGCTGGATGGAGGAGAGACTGGGAGGCGAAGCAAGTGGCCTGTGCTCCTTCTTCAGGTCCTGTGGGTGAATGACGCTGGGGCAGATCAACTGCACTCAAGATTTCCCCTTCCAGACAGCTCTAGGGAATGTCAGATGACAAAAGGGGAGAGTGATCTTGACAGTAGGCTGAGAACTGCAATGAGCTGACAAGTGGTAGAGGCATGATGAGAGAGAAACAAGGGTATGCAAACACCCACACACCAAACTTGCAAGACACAAGATGGAGAGGGAGGATTATGGATGTTGAAAGTTTTTGGAACTAGTTTTCCAAGACTGTCTATCTTTGTTATGATGTTCCTGCTCCAGTTACAATATTACAATGCCTTTTTAATGTGAAATCTAGTTCTAGCTGACCAGCGTACTGTACCAAACAAGGCACATCATGAGTTGGTGTGTCAGCTTGGTAAGCTGAATCCTAATTTCTGAAAACTGCCTTTAAAAAAATAATAATTAAACCCTACTCAAAAAAATGCCCAACAAGCTGCCTCTATAAGTCATTGCTTACAACTGTATTACCAAAAGGCGAGGGTATGCTGCTGAGATGAAGTGGCGAGGGTCTGCATGAGGTGGAAAGGCTAATTTTATTCTGTGTCCTACTGAAGTCCACAGGACAATGAAAGGCAGCAGTGACAGCTGCTGCTCTGTACTCACACGTCTGTTTGCCAGTTCTGCCTGACTTTGTGGGGCACCTGGAGTCCGGGAGGATCACTCATGGTCAATCCTCTGTGGTTTCCTTTAGGAAGTATTGTCTGCTGCTCTGCTCCCCTCTGCAGACTGCACTGTTGCTCAGTAGTGGCCCAGATGGCAGTAAGTGAGGTGAATAGAGCTGCATTGCTAGTGGAGGTTTGCCTGCTCCTTTCCAAACTGAAAAAAAACGTATTTTGTTGGAATGAAAGAGATTAAGGACTATTTATAAATATCTCAGCTTCCAAGGTTTTGGAAAAGCTTTCAACAAGTTTCTTTGGTTGCAGAACCATCTCTGTCAAAACACCTAGCCTTTCTGGTGACCTGCTCTGCCTTTACTGCTATTGTAATCCTGTTCTCCCACGATGATTAATCTGCAGAGAACAGAAGGGCTCCTTCCTCTGCCTGTCTGATGCCAGAGAAGCTCCTACTGACCAGGGGAGAAGTGTGTGCTCTGCGAGCCCTGGCAATGGCACTGCTTGAGGGGACCTTGGGTGGCTGAGAGGGAATTAGCATGTGGAGCTGGAGACAGTCAGGCTACCAAAGGCTTTCTGGAAAATAAGCTGTATTTCTGGATGACTGGACACAGTGGTGAATTTATAGGGCTCTTCTTCTGCTGCCTCAAAAAAGGCAGGGCTGAGGGGGAAAGGATCAGCATTGATTAAGCTGACAGTTCTGCTAATGTCACTGTGGACACAGCCACTTTCCTTTCCTTTGCCAGCAGCAACTTAAATAATAAGATGCAGAGGGAGAAGAAGGGAATGTCAGCGCTGGGCCACTCACAGTGCAGTTGGCAGTATTTAGATGAGAAACTGGTGGTGTGATGGATGGCCATGATGCAAAGATACATAGTGATGAGTACTCTGGAAACACAGGCAGATTAAGCAGGGCTGTGCCTGACTAGTCTGAAGGTGACTCTACCAAGAGCCAGTTGTTGGATGCTAATTGGTTTTTATCCTCCACAAATAATATTTCTGCTGAACTCAGCTGCAAATGTGTTGGCACTGATTTCTTACTTTGGCCTAGATCTGTGCTACTCACTGGGCTCTAGGGTTCACCAGAAGAAAAGAGCTCCTCTGCTCCTGATAAGAGCATGACAAACCTTGCACTTCAAGCCTTGGCAGAACTATGTGGTCCAGTTGTCCTGTCTCCATGCCCTTGGTCCTGCACACAGTGCCCCCAATGATTAGCAACTGTATAGTCTGGCTGAACAGAATTGTTATCACACCATAGTTCTGTAGGAGTCTTCTTCCAAATTTTATCTTCTTTCTGGCAGTCAAGGATGATCTATAGAGTCTTTCTAAACACCTCTAGCTTCACAATCTAGTGTAAGGTAGCATGTGACTGGCTGCTCTGGGATCTACTTGCAAGCTGTTGTGAGATGGGATAGTCTTTGTCATCTTCAGACACCACTGGGGGCTGGAATGATTAGGGATAATACCCAGGTAAGGAGTGTGAACCATGCCCTGTACCTGTATCAGGCCGATCATCAAAACTAAATCTTTTAGATATAATCTTTAAACCCTAAACTCCTAATTTAGAGAAGAAGAGGGGTGTAGAAGCTGCTGTATTGTGTGCATTATCATCAGCACGTGGGGCTGTACGCTAAGAGTTCAGAAGTGTTTTTAACTGTAGCTAAGGACAGTGTCCACCAAATCTTGTATTCCACACGGTGGATTTTAAGTCTGACGTTAGACTGCTGGGCTTGGATTTAGGCCTCATTCCATCCATTTCCATAGACAGATGCAGAGTAAGTGAAGTGTGTTTCTAGTTTTATAAACTTGATGTGTATTATATATAGTTAGTTGTGACAGGTACCTCTGAGAAGAATCATTTGGAGAAATACCCAGATATCATTATTTGGATCCATATTTCTCTGGTCATTGTGAAGAACTGATATTTTAACAACTTTCAGAACATCAGGTCAAGCTATTTCCAAGGAGGTTTCTGCTTGGAAATGAGTATAAAGCTTTAGTTTTAATTTTGTAGGGGTTAAATTGCATGTTAGTAACATCTCTGACACTAGACTTCACATACAGAACATTATGGATATCTATCTAGTGTTTCCAATTAGCCAGAGGCACTGTCTTTGCTGTTTGTTTCATCCAAGGACAAAAGAAATTTGTTAGGATAGCAAATTGCCTTCCACTCTTGCAAATTAACATTAGAGCATCAATATAGAAATAATCCATGCTATCTGGATTATAGCAATAACATTTCTATAAATGAAAGCTGTTTTCTGAACTGATATTTAGAGAAGATGAGAGAGAGATAAATACAAGAGGTATTACTAAATAGATTTCAGTATTTGTTTTTCTGAAAGAGGTTCTTTTTCTCCTGAATGTAGTGTACATCTATCTTGCAAGGAGTTTCCTCAGAGTATTTAAATGAAGAGTGAAGCTTTAAGAACAAAGTGAAAATGGAAGAAGAAATATACTGTCATAGGAAGCTCAAAAATGAGGCACTTGAGGTTTCAGAGAGTTATCATTAATCCCCTCCTGCCCCGAGGGCATTCCTTTTGTGACCATCAAAATGACACACATGCAGCTGTCTGGCAGTTTGCCAGATCTCTAGTTTGATGGACTCTGCTCTGGGGATGGCTAAACCTCCAGCTGTTCAGAATGGCAGTTTGTTTTCCTCGACAAACGTACTCAGATGTTTATCTGACCTATCTGAAGCCACAAAATTAGATTATAAATTGTTCCAAATGTTTTTTTTAACACCTTTTCTTTCCCAGAACCTGGAAACGCTAGCAGCCATCAAACCCTGAGTTTCAAAATCGCAGCCATCAAACCCTGAGTGCCAGCCTTGCCTAAGCACTTCTCTACCGTTCCATTAGGATTAACGGCGGTACCGGGGGCCTGCTAAAATTGCTGTTGCACTCTTGGCTTAACAAAACGTGTAACAAAGTGCACCTTATTAACACAGGGCAGGGGGAAACTCAGGCGTGTCTCTATCTGGCTTGGTGTTAACACTGCAAAACTCATGGAATACCTCCAGCATAGCGTTAAATAATCACTGGCTGGTTCCCTGGGGCAGCACAGCTCATGCAGTTACGTGGCACAAGCATATACTTTGAATGGATAAAAAGAGGCAGAGGGTGAGTCACAAATATACTCTAAGAGGCAAAGTGAACTCTTCAAAGTGAGCAGGAGTAGAGTGGCAGGGCTGAGTGTGTGGTGGGGGAGTATCAGCCTTGGGCTGCAGCCAGGGGGGCTGCAGGCATCTGTGTGCACAGCTGAGCCATCAGTGCCTGAAACGGTTTGGTTCTCATCACCTCACCAGCTCAGGAAGTCTCTAAATCAAGAGATTTAGAGCACTGAAAACCAGTTTAATAATAACTGACAAAGTATAAGCATTGATTTTGGAAATGCTACACAGGGACGATAACAGAGCAGGTATGTAATGGGTGACAGAGAACTCTATGAACCCCTTGTTTGGCTTCTGTTCAGTCCTCAGTAAGAATGAGGGAGAGAAATTAAAGGATCTTCTCATAGTAGCATGAATCTTAGCAGTGAAGGACACAGACCATATAATATATTTCAGAGCCTCCCTTCCCAGCTTACGCAGGAGCACACTGATACAGGGGTGGTTTCTGAGACATCTGATGCCTGCAGACAAAATCTTTATTTGTCTTTATTTAAAAAAGTGAGCTGGAAGTATGGCTCATGAGTGCAAACTGGGATAGAGTACAGATATTTCCAAAGCTACTGCCAATCCCCTTACATGGACATGATTTGACTCCTGCATATGCTTAAGAGAGACCCATGACTCAACACGTGAATCTGCACTGAACTGCATTCACAGGTTTTGATTCATTATGACTCCTAAGCCGCAAAAATAAGAACATCTCAAAAATTTATTTTAAAAAGAGACTAGGGAGTGATTTTAAAAAAACAACAAGCCAGCCCCTCTGAAATAATGGGAGTAGCTGTATGTATTTCTTAGCAGAGAAAGAACTAAGATGCAGGTATTTTCTGACTCAGATAAATCTTAAGTTTCCCCTGCGTACAATTGAGACTGTAAATTTGAAGGAAGACTGCTGCGGGAAGGTGAAAGTTCCCTTGTCAGGTGAGGACTTGGCTCTTCTTTCTCAAATACACCCTTTCAGGATTGCTTTGTGGCAGACAACTCTGAATCCAGGACTTTCAATCTCTTAACAGAACTCCTGCACAAATTAAATGCATGTGCAAGAGACAGGATTTGGGAAAACCGAAACCTGTTGTATGTCTGCCAAAAGGAATAGCATGTCTGCAGAAAAAAGAATATCAAATTGGGTTGCCTAATGCACTCAAGGCAGGAACACAGTAATTTCAGAGTATCTGGAATAGACTGCAGCGTGACCTGCACTTGCAGAACTAGGCCTGGAGCCATTGCAAATCTGTCCCCAAAATGTTTGGCTATTCAGTTAGCACAATGGAAAATATTGAACAGTTTGGATCTTCAGTTGTTTAGCTGACCGGCACACATGGGTTTGAGGTTAGGTATAGCGAGAGCACAAAGTTCAATCTGGTAAACTGAGTGAAAACTGAAGCTGTGGTATGACAGAAAGATGATACCCTCCTGAGCTACCCTCCTGGTTCAAGCTGGTGCCTCTGACTGAGGTGTAGCTACATCCCAGGACAGACTCTGGTGAGCACCCTGTAGCAGAGTCTTCATGATGCTCCTGTGGTATCCCTTGGCCCTCAATGAACCAGGAGTATTTGCAGGACATAATTTACTCAGAGATTCAAGCTTTGTTTTGGATTTCCATCCGATTCAGATTTTTAAAGCAAATACCTCAAATGCAGGTGGAGCAAAATTTAGGCACAGCAAAAACTACTAAAAAGTCCACAACCCAGCAACAAACTGTCAGTCCAGGGTTCATCTGAAATATTGTCTTCTGAGTCTGCAGAGCCGGTAGCCAAGCTGACATCAGCAGGTAGCAGTGCTTCAACGTGAAGCAAGGCTTTGAGGAGAGGCTGCACCAGCGGCTCTCTGCATATCCTCGGGACAGAGCAGGGGAAGTGGGGCCCTAAATGTGTGCCAGGGGCTCAGGGAAAGCAACCAGGTTCAGATAAACTAAATCCCTGCTTTATGGCTTTATCCTTCTCCTGCAGGACAGATTTTGAAAGGAGCCGTTCCCCTCCCACTGAAGTCAGTGGGACCTGCTGCTGTGACTGATTTCACCCATTGCTCCTTTTCCCAGTGATACCAGTGACACACAGACAAGTGCTGTGTGATTTCTAAATAGCTTCCACACCTGAAACTGGTGAGCTCAGCATACTGCAGTCAGAGCCATGATATAGTCAGAAATTTAGGGTTAACTGAATTAACCTGGGTCATGCTTGAACATGTTCGTACCAGCCTTTTGTAAGAGATTGAAGTTCTCAGGGCTCGTCTGGAGGACAAGGCTAAACCTGACATTTTCTCATTCTAGTTTTTAGAATTTCTTCCTCCAGAGTTCATTTCCTCACTTAAAAGTTAGCATTGTGATAGCTATACCAATACAGTGGGGAAATACACCCCACTCAGGCAGTATCACAGATTAATGTAGGCGATTGGGTATTTTCTAAAAAGCTGTAAAATGGTTAGTGTTTGCATGCACAACTTTTGCTGGGAAATATTTCAGCTTTTCAGATGTCTGAAAACACAGAAAAGACTAGTTGTGCATGTAGCCTTGCTAAGTCTCTTCCAGAGCTGGATGGCTGCTCATAAAATGAAAGCAAACACTCCAAACTGGCCTCATCTAAGCCATTCTGGATAGTTTCTGTTATTTGTCAACTAATACAGGGCCAGTTGTCTAGTTGGTGAAACAGGGGCATTAAACCAGAGAAATCATAGAAAATGGAGACTGGGAGGCCCCTTAAATGTCACCTTGTCCATCTGCTGCCCTGTGGCAGGTTCAGCTTTACTACTTCTCTCTGGTTTGTCTAAGCTGTTCTCCAAAAATCGTCAGTGATGGAGATTCCGGGAATTACCCATTAGGTAAAAAGTCAAAGATATGCTTCATGAAAAATGCAGCTGCTCATCTAGTAGTTTCTCTCTAAGAGGTTAATCTGATGTACAACACATCCCCTGTGTGGTTTGCTAATGGCTCAAAGAAAGATGCTGATGCTTTGAGGGGCATGAAAATCTCAGAACTGGAAAATGGGAGATAAAGGATAACTTTTGCCTGCAAGATATTTGGTAATGTGCATAGATGAATTTTGGCTAGATGGGATTTTTGGTCTAATGTACTTATGCAGTTGCCTTTGAGACCTCAATGGTAATGAGTGTGATGAGCCTACAATTCTCCAAGAGAGGCTGTGCTGTGACAGAGATGGGAATGTTTGCTTCCAACTTACACTGGCCAGACAGCACATATCCCAGCCAACGATGTCGCTGCCCCACTGGCTTCTTGCTTTAAAAAATATACCAGAGCTGTTTAATCTGCATAGTGGTGAAGCATGTCCTTATCCCCTTATACATCCCATCTGCACTCTTTTTAACTGTCCTCAGCCTCTCCCAGCATACAAGGTTTCAGAGTTTACAGGAAAGCTACTCTATTGCTTTCATGTTTCTTTCATCATTTCACTATTTCCCAGGCACACACTGAGAAGTTCTCGCGTAGTGCCCTATTAGTGATTTCACTGAGACTACTCAGCTCTTTGCCTCCCCAAGGCATATGGTAAAACAGACTGAGCTCTGTGTTTGGTGCATCCCTTTCTTCTCCTTCCATTTTTTTACCCCTGAGTACATTTTTTTTAATGGAGGAGGTCTAAGTGCCTGCCCAGTGCTGCAGTCATTAGGAGAAGGTTGCCACATACAGCTTTGTAAGCCGCTTCCACATTCCAGGTCCAGTTACTTCTCCCCAGCACCTCCTGGGGATGGCCCCAAACTGCTTCCTGCAACCCAGCATCCTCCTAGTGCTATCAAGCTGACACCCTCACAGTCTTCAAACCCGTCAGTGCTAGAGTAACAGAAACATGCTAGCATTACATCAGCCAATTATGGGTTATTTTTTTTAATGTCAAATGTCCACATCTTGATGCCAGTCAAACTAACTGAACTCCGGGACACTCGTGTAGGTTTTTTGGGAAGGAGAATGTTTGTAAATGGATGACATAAAACAGCGGGAAGAGGCTTTCACAGAAGAAGTAATTCAGAGCTAATCCCAGGCTCTGCTGCAGGGCAGTGGTTCTGAATGGCCTCTTATTTACCAAGGAGCAATTGACTCTGGGTTGTTACTATTTACGCAGTTACTGAATTGTACTATTTATAATATATTTTAAGTATTTTTCCAAATCTGCGTACTTCACAGGAAGATGGGGGACAAACCGGCAATGGAAAGGAGCAATTTTAAACTAGTTAACAGGCCTGACTGTCATTTTTATTCAGCCTGTGGGTACCAAACTGTTTTAAAGTAACTTTAAGAAAAACGAGAACCAACCCTCTTGGATTTAACACTGTCTTATACAGTCTGAGGAGCGAGCACAAAGCTTGTATTCCCTTCTTCAGGTCATGGAACATAAATCAGAGAATATGAGAACTTAAAAAAAAGAATTCTGAATCTGCTCTGCTTAAAACTGGAAAAATCCATTATTCCAGTGATAGAGATTAATGGTAAAGAACTTGTTTATCCATAACAGGTACTGCAGGTTTTACCATCAATTCCTGACTTACTAGCAGCTCTCAACATCCTTTGGACTTAATTCATAGTTTCATATTCCAGTATTTTCCCAGCCTGAAGCTTCCTAATTCGCAAAATATATCCTGATGTTGACCATAAAAAGCAACCTCTTCCCTGGCAGATCAAAAGCCCCTGTGCCCAGCACAGCAGACACATATATATTACTTGTTTCCTAACCCAGGGCTCTTAGAGTTTCACCTTTTGGCCTCACTTAAAAAGCAGTGAAATTAAAGGATGCAAGTCAAAAGACTTGAGGCTCTGGGGAGTTGCACTGAAGTTTGGGTTTTTACTGTTCAATTTTTTTGCCAGTTTTTTTTTCTTTGGCTTTTTTTGAACATTATCCAGTGTACTTGAGTGTGGTGGAATTAGGGACAATCCCAAATCTCTGGCCTACTGCTTGTTATCTTTTTCTCCCCATGACTTATCCTCCTGTTTGGTAATTGCTCTTGTTTGAGTAGATTTGGTTGAGTGCAGCTTTTGTTTGAGTATTTTAAATCCCTCTCAGAATGAGGCCCCAGAGATAGAGTTGAGTAAGGAGGAGAAATTCCTAGGGGCAGAGAAATTGAGCTAAAAACCTACTCTCATGCTCAGAACCTTCATGGATTCTTTTAAACTTCTGCACATGCATCCAAAAAACCAAAATAGCTATCAGGGGTTACCTTTGACAGTGTTTCTCAGCAAATCACCAGGAGCTTTGGATATGCAAGAAACACTGGAGATTTTTCCCACTTTTCTAAACATCAGAGTATAATCAGAAATAAATTGATGACTGTTGGTTTCAACATAGCTTCCTACTGCCCAGAAATAAAGCAGCAGAAAATCCTTTTAAGTAAAAATTTCATTAAAAAACAATAACTGAAACAATTTTGTTGTTAAGCATAATTAGCAGTTCAAAGGCACTTGCCTTTCAAAATCTCTACTTTGATTCCTGTCAGATGTAGAGGCAGTGAGATATGCCATGACATTCATCAACTAAATCTCAACATAAAAAGATATGACGATTTTTCTCTAATTGACAGGATGAGAAAACAAACTTTTTTTTTCTTTAAATAATATTGAGAAATAATTTAAATGGCTATCACATATCCAGCAGTGGTTAGCAGAAAGCTGGGTGGAAGATTTTCAAATTCAGTTTTTGCCAATATCCAGTGTTTTTCTTTTGGAGAATTTTAGTTTCTGACATTTCAGATGTTACTTACAGGGATATTTTTCTCTGTTTTTAAGATATCTCCGTTCAAATTTGCGTGCTGACAAATTCTGACAGCTTTCTCTGGGACCAGTCAGCAGCTCTGCAGTGTATTCCAGTGGAAAGGTTTCAAAGTAGTTTTGTTTTATTTTTGATCTTTTTGTGACTACTGAGTATTATGCTGGCTGTTTGTTGGGTTTTTTTTGTCTATTTGGCTGCCCTAGTGTTTCCTTCTCTTTTTTCTCCACTGACTCCCAGCATATTATTACTTTACAGGTGGATATTGTTTTGTGTACCCTTCATTGGGCACTGTTTTTCTTAGCCTTGGATTCTACACTTAGCAGGATTCCTCCTTTATATTTTAGAAATCCAGCTAGAATAACTCAGGAAGGGACTTGAGAGTATGAACTGCTCACAGCAGAAATCTAAGGTCTGTGCTCCAGCTAAGAGTTCAGGAGGGAAGGGGTGATTGGTCTTACTTCACCTCGGATACCTCAGTGTGGCTTTGATAACTGCAGCAGGTTATTTCTATGCATCCAAAACCTGCCCCTTCAGGTTTTACAATAGGCTGTGGGCAGCATTTCAAGCTGTGCAAACAGAGAAACTGAAAAGCCAGTAGAAATACTGGTGTATAAGTGAGTTTAAATTCAGGCTTTGAAAATAACTGTACAGGTTAATAGTGATCCTACACTCCTGTTTCTTTGTCTGTATCAGTGGTTCAAGGTTGTAAACACAACCCAGACCTGTCTTCTTGGTTTGTTCCTGACCCAGGATTTTCCTTCCCTTGTTACCAGTTTGATAGCTTAGAAGTGTGACTGCCTCTAGTTTTGTCTCAGTGCAGTGTATGAAAAACAAAGAGCTGCAGCAAGAAGCACACTGGAGGCCTTGGAAGAGGAAGGATGTACTTTGGAAAAGCAAATGTCCAAAGGAGCTATAGCTGCTGCTTTGCGCAGAGTGACTCAGGTCTCTGGGCACGGATTTGCCAACATAAATGAAGTTTAACTCAGTGTTTCCATGAAAACACAGGACTGAGAGTCATACTCTGAGGTCTGGCACTGCCATGTAAAAATTTCCGTCAACTTTAGTGAACTTTTTGCTATGTAAAGAGATGAACAAAGGCAGTGCATTTGATTTACTATCTGTACTATGCTGCTATGTGAGTTAGAGCAAGATACTTGCAAGCATTGTATGAACACCCAGTCAAGAAAGATCCCTCCCGCAAGGAACTCTGGGTCTACATGGGAGAGGAGATCAGGCAAGAGGAGAATGGGAGAAGCTGGAGGTAATATTACCAACAGAAAATTAATTCATATATCCTGAGTTCAAGGTTGTCCCTCTCTAACACCCTTGCAGAGCTAACGTACTCTCATAAATTATGTATCCTCCATGCACCAAAACGCAACTCTTTTCCGGTGCTTAATGATGTGAGAGAGCATTGTGTCTGGTCTGTGTGAACAGAAGGAGAAACTAATCTAAAAAGTTTGTCAGTTCCATAAAATATTTTTGGAAAGTGTTCATTCTGTTTCACACATAAACTAACTTTGTGGTCTCTGCTCTGCAATTGTTTTCTGTCAGGATTTTCCCAGAAAGCTTTTAAATAGACATTAGATTGAATGACCCACAACCAGTAAATAACAATGATTTCTTTTTTCACAGCTGAGTCTATAAACCTGCCTCTAAATAATATGCCCTACATGTGCATGCAAAACTAATGTAACTTAAGGTTTGATATTAGAATTATTCATTGAACATCACAGAAAAAAACTCCCTCTCAGTAAATTTCAAATTCTTAAAATATAATTTAGAAAACAGAAAGAAGGGATGTCAAGAATACTTAGTTTTTTATTGCCTGCTCTTGATGCACATGTGGAGTCTTGTTTGGACATGCACCCCTTGCTTCTCTAAACTGAAATATTCGCCACCTTTTTACAATACAATAAAAAAGACTTTTTTCATCCACCTGACTGTCAAATATAACACCTTTTGAGCAAAAGATCTGCATGTCATCAAATCCTGTGCTGAGTGGTTTTCCTTTAAAGACACCATTTTCAATTTATCTCAAAGTCCAGCTTAGCTCTGAGTATCTCTTTTTTGCTGGTACCACCAAATTATATCTACATTATAGGATTATGAAGTGGGATCACCTACCCTGTCAACTCTGACTTCACATTGATACTTCCAGCAGAGCAGGTGCTGTATTTTATTAGTTACAGAGACTGATTGTGCATCCAGAAAGTGCACTCTGCACCCTGCCTTTATAATAGGATTCAATACAGCTGAGCAAATACAACCTCTGTAATATATATGAAATACAGGAAGATCATATGAGCAGGATAAACTCTCTGATTAGGTGTAGTGTGCACAGTGAATCAGAAATACAGAGATGCTTTGCAAGACAAGGAAAAACGAGGAGGGAAAATGTGTTTAAGTTTTGCCATGAAGGCCTAGGAAACTTAAAAGATTTCTGTCCTAACCAACCCTGTAATCTCAACCAAAGGCCTGAACACAATTACAACTTCAGTGTATTTCCAAGACAGATTTTAGTTAGATTCTTAACACTGCAGCCAAATAGGGGGAAAATACCCAACCAAAACAAATCCAACATACTAGTTGTTAGTAACTTCCGCATAACGACCTGACAGCAATTCCCCAGCCCAAAGAGCTTAATCCATTTGTTTCTACTTACCTCCATCTGTCTCTTGGATATTTCAAGCAAAGGCTCATTTTGTCCCGCAGACTTGGTGCTGCTGCTCAGTATTATCTTGCCTGATCATAAAAAGGCTCCTGAGCAAAAGGAAGAGGAAAGCAACGTGTAAAACAAACACAGAAGCCCAAGAGGAAAGCTACACCCTAAAGACCAGCGCTAATAGCAACTAGAGAACACTCCCAGTTACTAACTTTTTCCATTGATACATCTGTTACAAAACAATTTTGCTGCAAACCTCTCTTCCCTCTTGCAAGCAATGCTTTGCTGTATGTTTAGACCTCAGATAACCCACATGATGAGTGTGGGTTTTTTGTTTTGTTGTTTGTTTTGTTGTTTGTGTTTTGTTTTTACCAAATAAGCAAATTAGCGAAGTATAAACTAACGGAGTCATATTTCAAATAACTACCTATGGGTTTTTCTGGCCCAAAAGCCTTAGTGCAGCAGAGGTGAATGTTTAGATGATTAATAACTTAATTTTTTAAGAGCTTGATGGGCAGGTGGGGAAAATATGCCTCGGAGGGATTTTTAGTGCCAAAAAGAACTGCATTGAGGAGAGCTCATGACTTGAAGGCTAGAGGAACGTGCAGAAGAGCAAAGTGTGATTTACTGCAGCAGCAGAAGCTGCTGTGTCCAGCTGTGTTTTCACACCCTTGCCTCGGTGGATTTAAGCTCCTCCAAGCTCCAGCTCTGTTCCTCAGTGTAGGTCATAGGGTAGCTATGCGTGTGAGCCCACAGTGGCTTTATGGAAACTTTTGTCACTGACATTTAATATGTGGCTTGGAACAAATAGCAAACAATTTGGTTCGAATTAAAAAGTTTTGACAGTGACATTTTGCCAACTGTTAGTCAGAAAGGAAAACTGATGAACGTGTCCTGTTTGAAAATTGCCAGGGTGTAGTAAACTCATTTGTTTTCAGAAAGTTAGAATCAGATTCTCCCCTTGCCTCAGAATAAATCTGGAACTACTTCTGGGAGGCTGACACAAATTAAGGTCATTTCATTCACCAGTGTAAATGAAATCTGCCTTGAGCCCACAGCCAGAAAACTATATCCAGTAGCAGAGTGCGAAAGAACTGCTGCAGGCAGTAAGCCTGACAGTAGTCCTATTAAAGATAATATTTTTCCCTCCCCACCTTAACCCTCTGTGTGACATCTCGCAACTGCAATTTTTCATTTCCACATGCTGAAGTGATATGATGATGGGCTTTTTAAAAGCTATGTAAGGAGACACACAGGTCATGTGGAAGGTGGTAAGTCAGCTCGTGGGAGAAAGGAGTCTTCTGGATCCCACCTGGGATATTCAAAGAGACCTGAAGGCGTTTGCTTCCCAAATCCCCTTGGACCCAGTGGAGAAGGTGTGCCTGCATCCTTACTGCTCCTTGAAAATTGCAGTCAGCAGCTCCTCCAAGTCTTGTTTTCTGAAGGAGTTTTCCTGTGTGTGCTCCTCTTGACTAGTAGCGAACCAGAAATCCTTTCTATCCAGACTGCCAAACAACAGCCGTTCAGTAAGTGATGGCCTTGGGACACAAGCCCAGGAGAAGCAGAAGCGTCCCCAGCCCGTCCCCAGGCCTGCCCCACCTGTTTCCTTTAAGCTGAGAACTGCTCACTGGGCAGAAGGAACCCTCACAGTCAGAAAGCAGTTAGATACATCTCCCTTCCAATGCAATGGGGCCCCATGCAAACCCTAGAGCAGAATCTGGAGAATCTGCCCGAGGGTTTAAGATTGAGGTGTTCAAACACTGTGTAAAGGGTGAGAACTGGTTTCTGACAATGAAGTTACACCACTGAAGTGGTGTAACACAGGGACTGAGGTCCCTGTGCATAAAACTAGACCTTTACAAAGAACATAGGAGCAACCCCCCTTTTTTTTTTAGAGTTTTTTTGCATTATTCCTTTATAAGTGCTCCTTTTGGTCTGGCACACCATGTAGTTACATGGCAGCATGCTATTTTCCCCCCTTTATAATTTTCTCTAAGAAAAAATATCAGGCAATGCCATCTTTGTGGCTGGTTAAAGTCTTGACACATCAACTCTGAATAACTGAGCCAGGTTAATGGTAGAACAGCATTTACACAGCTCTCAACTATTTTTAATGAGCCTCAGTGGTAAAGGTGTTTGGAGTAACTGCCAGTTATGGATTTGTTTGGTTTTGTACCTTCTCACTGTTCACAGATCTGGTCACTTGCGAAGGAAAATCAGTGGAGTCATTCCAGTAAATTTATATTTAAGTTGCTAGTTTGCAAAAGGCCTTTATATAGCTTGAAGCACAATATTTTCTTTCTTATTATTAATGCACTGTTGCCAGCAGCACAGGTAACTTTATCAGGATTACCAAACCTTGCTATATATGCAAGCAAGGACATGGTTTATAGTCAATCCAGGGGCTAGTTACTACCAAAAAAGTGAAATTGTCCTGTTGTCTGTACCATTCTGTACATTAATTTTATTTTGTACATACCTTCTTCTGCATTGCTGCTTGCCTGCACGCATGGTGACAGGGTTCAGGGAGTTAAATGAGCTGTAAAGTAATTCTGGAGATAGGAAGTGAACTGTTTCCTGCCCATTTAACTCTCTGAACCATGTCTCTAAGAGGGTAGAGGGCAGCAGTGCTGGCACAAGGCGATTGGTAGGAATGGGAGCCTCAGGATGTTATGTATGAGGGACAGATTGTCTCATTGGATTGTACAATTCTCTGACTGTGCTAGGTTGGTTTAAGACTGAAGGTTTGAGGATTAACAGATGCTGAAATTTGACGGCAATGGAAGTTTAACTATTCTTGAGTATTTGTATCCAGTCTATGAGAGGCAAAGAAGACATCTTTCACTGAAAACAGCCTGAATTTTGCTACCCCATGTCATCTCATAGGAAGAAAGAGATAGGCCCTGCAGATAGCTGGCTGTCAAGGATTTGCCCTCCTGGAAATCCTCTGACAGTGGAAGGTGCAAGACTTGTCTGCTTCAGAGAGCAGTGCAGTGACTGCAGGTGGATGGGCACATTGCCATCAAGCCAAAGAGAACTGGTTACTCCATTACTGCATGAAGACACCATCTTTGCAATTTAGCATCAAGGTGAACTAGAAGGATTTCTATCTGGAGACTATTCAGTAATATTTGTAGGACACTCAGCCACTGGTCCAGCTGGCTATTCCACGCTGTGCCTGAACAGCAGGAGCCACGGCTTCCAACCTGTAGGCTGCTCAGAGGAATAAAGGGCGCTGGAAGTCCCTGCTCTGCAGTCTGTGGGTGTTGCCAGTGCACTGGCAATATAAGTGTATTTTCATGGCTGTTGGCCTCACTGCAGGGCAGTTCAGTGCAGTTAAAGACAGCTCTAGGCCAGCAGTGCTCCAGTCAGGCTTTAATTCTTCAAGACAAGGTCATTACTGATTTGCTGCTCTTGTCTCTGACACGTTTTGCTGATCAACTTATTCACTGAGTGTGGCCCTTTGCACACCAGGGAGCTGTTACAGTGGCAAACAGATTTCTCTATGAAGCTTTAAATAAGATTTGTTTTCTCTTATTTTTTTCCGCTTGGAAGAAGTTCTGTGCTGCCATGTCAACATGTTTTTCTTCCATCTGCATGTGTTTATCCTTGAATTAGAGAACCTCGAGAAGGGGAAAATCATTTTTAGTCTATCAAAGTTCCAGTTGTTGTGTCACTTCTAATATTTTGCATAGAAAAATTTTTTGGCTCAGTAGATGTCTTTCTCTTCAAAGGCAATTTGTAATGTCCTTTGTCTTGCTACTCTCCTGGTAACTGTAACGCCATTCTGTCATCCTCATTCATTTGTGCAATATTGATGCTTTCCTTTTCAAAATCAGCTTTTATTAGATGATGACCAAGCCCAGTCAAGTTCTTTGTTCTACTGTTGTTCATGTTTCCTACTGACAGACCCTCTAATTGCATCTTTTTCTTTGTCTTTTAATTGAAACACAGCTTTGCAGCCAAAAACATAGTAGGCTTGGCTGTTTAATATGGCTCTTTGATCCCTTTCTCCTCTGGGTAGCATCAGTGGCTTGCAAACTAGAGTTTGGTAGTTATCTTGGTGTCGTGCTTCCACCAAGCTGAAAGCATTAATTTAAGTACTTTCCTCTTTGAATGAGTACTGGAAGGCATTTCCACCATTGTGGAAGATGATAAGTTGAAGAGAGAGTAGATCCCTCACACAGTGTTACACACTTCAGAACTGCAGTCCAACACTATGGACTTCAGCAGTAAAAGCTCAGGTTTCTCCAGGGTTAAGGCTACAGGCTACATGACAGCTGAGGAGGCACTTTCCAACTCTGATTTCTGGATTTATGGCCTCAAACTTTGCCCATTAGTCTTTCAGCTCTGAAAGGCTTGGGCCACAGACAGAGTTAATCTACACTGTTTTATGTAGTAAAAATATATGTGAAGTGAGCTGATGCCCATTGCAATGAAGTACTAATGAACTCCATAGAACAGTGGAGCTCACTGATTATACTCAGCTTCGTTTTGGAACGGAGATCAATGCAAAATGAGTTTATTCTCACAATAGCAGCAGGATCCCTGGGAAAGCAGGGAGGAACTGGGAAAGGGCACTTTACAGAAGACATTACAGAGTGATTTACAGAAGATTAAAGGATGACGTAAAATAGTACTAACCATGAAAAGCCTGGAGGCTACTCTGTAATATTTCAAAGCAGCAAAATTCACTCTTGGGAAGCAAAAGAGGAAAATAGAACCAGAGGAATACGTACTTAAATGCAACTACATCATTGCAAGCAACAGTAATTTTTCCACAACGGGTCAAGCCCACACAGCTGTGTGGTAACTGTTGCACAGGAATCTTAATGGTGCAGAAAAAGGTGGAAGGCATTTGTGCAGTTCCTTTTGAAGACATGAAACACACTGCCCTTTGCTTTCAGACAAGAGTGGGAATGATGTATCTCACCTGTCCCTTGGGACTGCCAGGTAGCTACAGGGCTTGGATCAATAGGTGACAGCAAAGTTAATTAAGTGCAATAATGTGATGAGGGTAAAAAGTGAGTTGGTGAAGGGAGAGGTTCTTCTTATTTCCTCTTTTAAAAAAAAGACTTCATCTTTTTTCTTTTTTCTTTTTTCTTTTTTCTTTTTTCTTCTTTTTTCTTTTTTCTTTTTTCTTTTTTCTTTTTTCTTTTTTCTTTTTTCTTTTTTCTTTTTTCTTTTTTCTTTTTTCTTTTTTCTTTTTTAAAGAGATACCCAGAACACACTCCACTCCACATTTCTTCAAGAGAGTTGCATCCATGCATGCTACAGTTGGAACAGCCACAGAGATGATGCAGGGAATGGAACATCTCCCTTATGAGGAAAGACTGAAGGAGCTGGGGCTCTTTAGCTTGGAGAAGAGGAGGCTGAGGGGTGACCTCATAAATGTTTATAAATATGTCAAAGGGGAGTGTCAGGAGGACGGAGCCGGGTTCTTTTCAGTGATGTCCAATGGCAGGACAAGGGGCAATGGGTACAAGCTAGAACATAGGAGGTTCCACAAAAACATTAGGAAAAACCTTTTCACTGTGAGGGTCACGGAGCCCTGGCACAGGCTGCCCAGGGAGGTTGTGGAGTCTCCTTCTCTGGAGACATTCAAAACCTGCCTGGACGCGTTCCTGTGTGACCTCCTCTGGGTGATCCTGGTCTGGCAGGGGGCTGGACTAGATGATCTTTCAGGGTCCCTTCCACCCCCTGACATTCTGTGATTCTGTGGTAGTTCTGTGCTGTTTGACCATACCACTGATCTTCCTGAGATAATCTGTTTGAAAAACCAACCTCACAGGGATGCACGGTGGCCGTTTCAGAGCACTCTCAGGGCCACCCTCCCAGGGATGCACGGTGGCCGTTTCAGAGCACTCTCAGGGCAGCCACGCAGGGTGAGCCACTGGTGCAAGACACGCTTTCGGACAAGCGGGCGGTGGGGTTTCCTCAGATGGAGGAGACACGAGCATGCCTGTCTCCACTCAGGAGTCAGGGGCTTGCTCATCACTGACCAAAGCTGCCATCACACAGGATGATTTTTGGCTGCCTTGTTGCCCATGTATGTGGTGGCGCATCCACACCATTCGGGACAGCCTGGAGTGCATCAACCTGTGTGTCCCCCGCTCGCACCCTGCGGACAGGGCTCTCCAAAACGGCTCCACGTTTTCTTAGTGAGAAAATGCCTCCAAAAGGTTTGGA
>NW_009723377.1:124241-125753 GCF_000703405.1 Apaloderma vittatum | reverse complement strand
GAGGCCGGCCCAGCCCTAACCCACGACACAATGGAAATACTGCAGTGAGCCAAGTAGATGGAAGCTAATTAATGTAGTGTCCAAACAAAGTGTGTGGCACAGGACAATCTCTTATAAAATCTTCAGTTCACTTAGGAAAAGAAAAACAAACCTTGCAGCTCATTCTGACACACCCTCGGTACTGTCAGCTACTCGTGGATGCAGCATTTGTCATAGAACATGTCTTTAACTCCACAGGTGTAAAATATTACCATCAATCAACTCTACAATAATTTTCTTCCCACATTTAGCCCTCACACCAAAAAATTCCACCAGCAAGTAATTCACAAATATTTAGAATCAGGCAGTGGCTGAGTCCTGCAGCTTTTAACTTTCCTTTAACATCTCCTGAGCTGCTGTTCTTCAAATTGCTGTTACAGCTGCTTTACTTCCCTCCCTAGCATTACCATTGGTTGGAATGTTCAAGTATCATTTATGTCATTGTATCTTTTTGCTTGAATGGTGCAAGGTAAATAGCTATGCCGCAGTGATGAAGCACTGACTCTGGTAACCAGCCCTAATGATGTTATAGCTGTGTCCCAGCAGTCAGAATGCTGGTGGTGGTCACCTAACAGGAGTCATTGATGTAAGAACCCCAGGAAGAGCATAAAAGGGCTGCAGCAGCTCAGTCTGGCAGGGTGCCCTGGCTTGAGAGCACCAGGGAAAAAGTTTTCTGGAGCTTCTGACACTGGTGGCACTCACAAGGGGGGAGGAGAGGCAGCTCTGCCTATGGGGAGAGAGGATGGGTCAGGGGACCCAAATGGACAAATCATGGTGTTCCTTCCCATGGTGCTCAGTATTTAAGGGTCCCTAAGAAGAGCTCCGATTTTTTTTTTTGGTGTCTGTTGTGCTGGGAGGATTGTTACTGGCTGTTTGTCACTGGCTGTTTGTCATCCCTTCCTGTCCTGCTGGTGTTCCTGCCTCCTGCTTTCACACTGCAGAGGAGCACTATATGTTGGGACAGGTTGTCTTCCCCTGCCCCCCACCTTGGAAAGGAGTGGCACAGCTTCTTTTCTGATTTCTTTTGGACTATCATTGGGAGTCTGTGTTTGGGTGCTCCTAGGCTGCTGCTAAGTCCATTCTTGGACTTTTTTCTTCCTTCTGCTTGAGACCTTGTTGTCATCCAGACAGTGTGGATCCTGTATTAACATATTTTATATCTTTGAGTGTATTTGCATACTTACATATATCTAGTAATGTTAGTAACTTTTTTTTTTCATTAAACTGGTTCAAGTTAGTTTTGGATCTCAAAGTCTTTCTCCCTGTTTGCCCTATCAGCATCCCCTTGGAGGCAAGGGGGGGCATCACAGAGAGCCCCCACCCGTGGGCAAAAGTAGCTCCAAACCTATTTTCTCTTCATAACTAAGGGCTGAGTCCCTGGTCTCTTCTCACAGGTAATTAAGGACAGAACCAAGAGGAATGGTTTCAAGTTGCAACAGGGCAAGTTTAGGCTGGACATTAGGAAGAAATTCT
>NW_009723377.1:0-124214 GCF_000703405.1 Apaloderma vittatum | reverse complement strand
CGGAGGAAGTGGTTGAGTTGCCATCTCTGGATGTGTTCAAGTGTCGCTTAGATGGGGTGTTGGGTGATATTGTTTAGGGGTGAACTTGTAGTGTAGGGTCAATGGTTGGACTCGATGATCCCAAGGGTCTTTCCCAACCTGAATTGTTCTATGATTCTATGATAAAGGAGCTCCATGTGTGATCCGTTGCAATGTACTGGCCATGTCCTAGTGGGCAGAGTGGTGATGGCAGCAGGAGGCTGAGTGCCACATAAGCTCACCTTGGAGGGTCCCTGCAGCCATGTGCAAAAGAGCTCCACATTAGTCACCTTCCCTGTGCAAAACATTCCTTAAAATAATTTTTTTATTAATGAACCCATTCAGGATTGAATAACCCTCAATTTATTAAGGACTGGGGACAAAATAAATGCATTGCATATTAAGTATCATATCGAAGCTTCAAGTCTGCAGGCATGTATATATAAACTACTTTCTGGCTTATTTGGGCAATGTAGCAAATGTACATGATAAAAGAAACAGTAGATCCTTCAGTAGTGGAACTGAACAAAATTAACTCCTTTCGAGCTTGTGAGAATCCCTTTCATACATACATTTTGTGCCTCTCCTGGGCTCTTGGTGTTAAAGGAAGGAACAAATCTTAGGTTTAGCATCAGAAGAGACAGACTGTGCACAGCAGAAAAGCTGAAGGACTTGCTTTGATTTATGGACATCAGCTTTCACATCCGACAATAATTTTGTTCATTGAAAGGGCTCACATCAGTGTCTCCTTACCAAAAAACTGTCAGGAAAACCCTGCAGTGAAACAGTAGAAAACTCCCTCATTACAAATATTCAAAGCCTAGACTGAAAAAAATTTTGCTGCCCTGGTGGTAGGACTGCTAATGTCGTGAGCAGCTGAATCACTTGCTACTCTAACAAAACGAGGTTTTTAAAAGATGGGCAAATGCAATGTACTGCGAAGTTGCGTGTGAGAACCTTTGCTTTAAAGGCTAAGGAATGTACTGCACGGCAGCCAGCTGACCTAAATTTACAGCTGAAGATGTAAAGCTGGCCCAGAGGGAGCTGTGTCTAACCTACAAACACAGTAGGAGTGCTAATCAAATGGGCCATGTATTTTAAAAATATAAACTGAGCAGGAGCAGCAGCACAGAGATGGGTTTTTCTTGCAGTGCTATGTAAGAAGCAAACCAGATCAATATAGCATGATAAGCCCCGGCTGACCAGGAAACATAACTCGGAGTGACTCCCACCTCCTCGATGCACTGTGCTGGGGTGAGGAAAACACACTTTTGGTATGCAGAGGCAAACCCAGGTGCTTTCAGGCTAGATGCCAGCAGTATACGGGATGACAGCGTGGGCTGATCTGAACAAACCAGGTGAGCACTGGGGCTCCGGCACAGGCGGCAAGGCTGCAGCAGTGCCAGTGCTGCTGTGCTTTCGCTGTCACCAAGCTCGTGGCACCAAAGCCCATGCAGGTAACAACACCCAGCCATAAATCCAGCTTTCCACATCAGCAGGGATAACCTCCAACAAAAGCAAAGAGATAAACAGTGCGTTGGAGGGTTGCTAGGCTGGAAAGAGAGGAGGGGAGGAGACAAAAGGGAAACCTTTGCCAGGCCCAGTGGTAATTACGTCGGCATAAGGGGAGAATCATGCACACTTGGGACCAGACAAAGTAGCTGCATTGAGATGTGCACAGAGCTGCTTCACAGTGTATAAGGATCTCCCTCATGGGATAAATCAGCCTTAGAAAAACAAGCTCCTAGTTAATTTGCTGAGTCCCCCAAATACATTGACTTTTTTTTGAGCAGGACCTTCCCTGTCCCTCTGTAGAGCCACATGGTCGTGTGACAGGTAAAGAACAATTACTGCTACAGTGGAAGAGAAGAGGGGTAAAAGAAGAATTAAAGATTACTACACAACATAAATGCTTATCCTAAACTCAACTATTAAAAATAAATCATAAGCACTAATTAAGCCACCTTCCCTATAGTTAAGTTAATCACACTGATGTTTCATCCCTGGCAAGCACGATTGACAGTTCTACACTTTGCAGTTTTTTAAGACAAAACCAGAGCAAGGAAAATAGCTCTGTTGTGCTTTTTAAATGTATGAAAATAATCACAGCAGGAAACTATAATTAATAAAACCCAGTTAAAAAGACATTAATAAAGCCCAATTAGAAAGACCTCTCCCAGATTCCTCAGTGTTACCTCTCTTTTTATCATGTATGTGTGTAGTGGTTTTTTTTTTAGAAATATAACCATCGTTTTTCAAAACTTCACACATACAAGAATTTTCCTGGTACCAGCTGGTGTGTTTCCACAGTGTCTGGGGAAAGCCTGGAACACAGCAACTGCAGCAGTGGAAATGCCTGATGCAGAGCAATAACCTGCGGAAGCCAATGCAGCTTAACCGCAGTATGAAGTGGGGACTAGCTGGTAAGGCACCTGGCTTGCCTGTGACTCAAGACCTGTTTCAAACATAATCACTTTATACTATAAAGGTTGGAGCATTTACCCATTGCTGTCCTTGCGAGTCTTCTCAGTTCAGTGAATCACTTCCAAGTCTTACCCAGAAAACATTTCAGCAATGTTTTGTGGCCAAAGTTACGCACTTTTTAACTTTTGATAAATAGTTTTCTATTCATTCGAGAAAAGTAGACTAGAAAAACATTTCAAAGGGGATTGCAGGACTCAACAGCTTAAACCTTTAAGTAATTTTTAAAAGGTTTCTACCTTTTCAGATCAGTGCCTTTAAAGTTATTTTAGACAAATTTGAAAATTTTACCCTGAAGTTGACCTACAGTAATTTACAAAAACCTGAGGAGATGACAGATCACCCATACAGTCCAGAATAGCCTGTCAGGCATCATTTTTGTTAGCTGCATCACTTAGGTCTGCAGTCTCATCTAAGAATGGAGGTAGTGACCAGTGTATAACCCCCGTGGCAAATGACATTCTTCCCAAAACCTGTAGCGGTCATCAGGATTTATGAAACATTGCAGAACTCTCTGAAGGGAAGCTAAAGTAACAAGTGTGTAACTCCTCTGCAGTCTAGCCTGAAAATGATAAGCAGGTAACATCAGATGGAACATTTATTCAAAAATATTTCTAAAAAGTCAACTGAAAGGAGAACTCTGGTATGTTGGAAGCATTTTACATGTTAACGCTAGAGTATTAGCTGAAACATCACAATACTCTTTGTTTTCACAGAGTTTTAAGTGCTTTATATTCAAGATCCATGAAGTAGCAACTTCAATGATTACACAAGCTTTTCAAGGGCTTTTTCCCCCACTTCAGTTCCAAGTGTGCAGAACAATTTTTCAACTTCATGCCTTGCACTAATGCTTCATGAGAGAACTTAATCTAGCCTAGACTCCCACAAATTGCCACATTTTAATGAATTCTTCATTAAAGGAGCGATACCCCTCTGGACACACTTGGTTGGACACATTTCATCACATATATGAAGCGATGCATGGTAGAGAAATGCACCATCTGCTTTTGGTTTTAAGCTATCATGTTGTATTAGTTACTTGCAAAAGGTTAGGGGTGAACAAATAGGAGCTTATATGGAGCAATGAGTTAGTCTGTGCAATCTGACCGTTTGCTACTGTCAGAGCAGAAGTCCAAACTACTCTGGGGAACTGACAGTGTTGCAGCAGGTTATGAGAGGCTGTAGGTTTCCGTCTTACTGATGAAACTTGCCTGAAGCAAGATCAAAAGACTTTCATTGCTCTCCTCCTTCCCTGCTTCCTTTCTGCATCTCCTTGACCTTGAAAGGATCACAAGAAAAGTGTGAGGGAGGAAGCCTTAAGTTTTTCTCTTGTGTTCAGAGAACCAGAAGCATACGCACATGTGTGATTTGTAAACAAACAGGATTACATCAAAGTTACAAGTCTCGTGTAATCGGTATCGTTTTGTGATCGAAACACATCAGCAAGGTCCCAAACACTGGCTGCCCATTCAGATCAGGGTGACTACACTGTAAGGGAGGACACTATCTGCTCTGGAGACATCCTATCACCCATCCATCTGTTGTGACAGTGGGTGCCAGCAAGCAAGGAGACCAGGTTGTCACCTAGATCCATACAATTAATTTTGCATAGAAGTGGAATATACAAAAACCTTTATTTAAAATGCATCTCAAAGAATAGCATTTGTAGAGTCTAACTTCGGTAACATTAACTAAAAATGAAAAGATACTGTTTTCATTTAAGCAATGATATGTAGCTGTGGAAGACATTTTTATTGTCTAAATTGAAGAACACAACCCATATCTCCAAATAAATCACCACCACAATACCTTTCCTTCCACATGCATACATACACAGCAGTACTATAGAGTGCTGCTGTAGTCTGATGAGAGCTGAAACCCTTTGGAACATATTTTTCAGATACAGACACACTGTAAATATATACGTACACCTTGTGAACTCAAAACCACCCAAACAAATTCTTTGTGCCAAAAATAAAGCAAAATGAAGACAGTGAAAGATGTTTGTTTTTCAAATGTATTTTAATTGGAAGACTTGGGTTTTGGTTTGCTAGGAGAGCCAACCTTTACCTTCCCCATTCACATAGCTGGAAGACAACTTCATTATGAAAATAATAAAAAAAATTGAATTATTAGAAGCACGCTGTTCTCAGAAATCTTACTTTCTTTCCCCCCTCCCCTCCTCTTTTGTTATCTCAGGTATTTTCAATCCAGCAAGGCAGTAACCCCATGCTTCCCCTGACATGTTCTGGGTGGGTACCTTTATCGTTTGGTTTCAGGAGGCCCAGTTTTGCCCTGAGACAGTTTCAGGACAATTACTAAGAAGAAAAAGGACAAATATCTATGAGATTTTTTTTCCCTTTCCTTCTACTGGCAGTTCTCAGGACTAAAGAAGTTGCTCTTAATTAAGATATGAATTATCACATAGGTGTCTGTAATGTGCTGCCACATTCCACTCTTATTTAAGTCTTTGAGGATTCACAACTACTCTTTCTATACACAAACATTTGTTGATCATGTTATAGCTCCATTCCAGGATATTGAGGGCTGGGACAATCTCATCTGTGCAGTTACTAGCTATGCAAAGAAAAATATCTTTTTCCTTCTGCAAGTGTTCAGCCAAGGACAACACTGGCTGAAGAATGTTAAATTTGTACTAAAATCTAGTTCATTTTTTTCTGGACAGATCTGGGTAGATCCAGAAAAAAAATAATTAAACTTAGAGCTCTAATTCCAACATGATCAAACAAATTTTTTGATTTACCACAACCTAAAAACTAGACCAGAAATTATAAATTAATAAGGTATTAAAAAAATAATTAAATTATCTGCATTTTTTGAGAGTAAAGTGGTTATTTTAGCAGAAATTGAGTCTGAGAAAGGAAAAATACAGATGGGGTGGAGGAATCTGGAAAGTAAGGGAAAAATAAACAAAAAGCAAAGCTGAAAAGTATTAAAACGGAAAGCTAAAAAGTATTGTCAATGAAAGTGAAAAGGGAGGAAAGAAAGGGAGAGGAGAATGACAAAAGCTGAATCACCTGCAGATAAGATTTTCCAGCCAGAAATGATGACTGCTGAGGAGAGCAGAGGAAAATAGATGGAGAGAGGAAAGTAAAATTAAACCAAATAGAGATAAGGATAAGTAATATAAAAATTGCATTTCCTTCTTAGCCCTAAATTGAAGGTTTTAGGAACAGCTCCACTGTACGAATGGTCTATTCCATGCCGTAATCATTTATTGATGTTAACCAGCTGCACAGCAATTGATGAGACACAACCCCTCTCAGAGTCTGCCCTCTCTCCTTGTTAAGGTACTTTTAATATTGATGGACAACATATTTCGTGTAGATTAATGAACCCTACGTAGGAAGTATATATTAATTTGACAGACTACCCAGACTCATCAGAAGTTGATGGAAAGTCTTTGCAAGGTAAAAAGTAAAATTCAGCTCTCAGTCCTGTAGACTTATATCTCTTACTGTACCTTTTAAAATGAGCAGATCTGATGAATTTAAACTCCATTTAAAAATTTTTTTTAAAAAATCTCAGCCTTCTTAGAAGCAGCAAAATACTCTAACAAGGTTTCACAGTTAGATATGTTTCTAAAAGTATTTTGAAGAGGATAACTGCTATATAATGTGAGGTCTAAATAGAATTCCTTTGTTCATAAAACTTATATTGAAATAAGCCATCTTGTTAACTTTAATCAGCATATTGTAAGGGCTTCCCAACCTCAGTTGGAGTTACATTAATCCTGCTGTAAGTATCTAGAAGAGCACATTAACTTTAGATACATCATACACTCAAAGAAATGGTCAAAGGAACATTATGCAGATAGTTGAGTCAAACACACAGCTGTAGAAAACAGAGAACAAAATTACCTGTGCAGTCTCAGTTCAGGTCTCAGTGAATTGAACAGGTTTTCTTTTATGTGATTTAGACACATATAATACATAATGATGTTTTTCCCCGAGGTTCCTGCTTGAATTGGGGCAGAAGAGACATAGTGCTCAGTCAGTAATGTTCAATTTTTATTCATTATTAATGACTTAATCTGCATTGGGAAGTAAAAGAAGCATTTTCAAAAATTATTTTCTAATACATCTCCTCCAATAATATCATCCCCTTATTTCCTATATTACAGACAGAGAGCTTAGGCACAAAATGTGAAGGCAAACTTAAAGCAAATATATGTGTGGTTGACTTGCTCGGCATATATATATGTAAAAACTACTGCAGTGGACAAGTTTACTTTACTGACTTTCCCTTATGTTTTGGTCAAAAGAATCACTTTCCTCTCTCATTTTTCACCATACACCTTCTACCACCTAACAAATGAGCGTAGCAATAAAGAGGAGTCATCAGAAAAACCCATCTGTGTGCTTGATGGAGCATGATGTGAGTAAAAAGGTGTTTTGTGTCATCGTGTTAATTATCCATGTATCATAAGGCATGAACTCATGAGGTGAAGATAACCAGAGTGAGTGGCACAGCAGCTTAAGTTTTGGAATTTCATAATCACACAATCATAGAATGTTAGCTGTGGGAAGGGACCTCAAAAGATCATCTAGTGCAGCTCGCCTGCCAAAGCAGGATCACCTACAGTAGGTCACACAGCAACGCATCCAGGTGAGTCTTGAATGTCTCCAGAGAAGGAGACTCCACAACCTCCCTGGGCAGCCTGTGCCAGTGCTCTGTCACCCTCACAGTGAAAAAGTTTTTTCTGTTTTTTGGAACCTCCTATGTTCCAGCTTGCACTCATTGCCCCTTGTCCTACCACTGGACATCACTGAGAAGAGCCTGTCCCCATCCTTCTGACACTCACCCTTTACATACTTATAAATATTAATGAGGTCATCCCTCAGTCTCCTCCAAATAGAAGAGACCCAGCTCCTTCAGCCTTTCCTCGTAAGGGAGATGTTCCACTCCCTTCAGCATCTTTGTGACTCTGCGCCGGACTCTTTCAGGCAGTTCCTTCATTGAATAGTTTTCTTTTTGATTGCTGTTTGTTCAAAAAAACCCCTTAAACGTGAAAAGATAGGCATGCAGCCCAGACTTACTCTTATCTGAGATTTTAGTCAGTATTTCAGTTTTACCTCTGCACTGCACTGCTAGTCCTATTTCCCTCCTTGGGAAGAGTCTACATATTAAACTCCACTCATTATTTTAGCTCTACTGTTATTTTTTTTTAAAACTCTTCCTTTGATTTACAATGCAACATCTCTTCTTTCTTTCATGGCTTTTGGCATCTCTGCTCTCTGTGTTCCAGTTCTACTTTCTCATTTGGGATCTCCACACAGTAAAACTTACCTTTTGTATTGGGTTTACTATTCAGCCATAGCAAATTCTCCATAAACCCCTGAGCTCTGCAGTCAGTTTGTCTCCTTATCCTTTGCTTTCTCACTGATAATGGCCTGAGAGGATGAATGAGCCTTAATAGTCCTGAGCGGCTTAACCTGGGATCTTTCCTCACTCCCTGACCATGCGTCCTGGAATCTCATTTCAACTCAGATCTTGCTATGACCTGAGTTGCACTGTAGGTGTATCTGTCTTTAGTCCTAGGATTTTGGTCCTACCTATCTCCTGGACAGCTCTTAGACCCGTATTGTAGCCTTATCTCCAACATGATCTCCTGCTCCTCCCAAATAACCTGTGGAGACTCTAATACCATGAACAAAATCTATGCCGGTCACAGTCCTGTCTTAGCAGTGATGACCCAGAAACTGTGAGAAGTCAAATAACTGAGTGAATACAGTTAATGGAGTACAACCAAATGGCAGAGATGAGCTTGCAGTTGCTAAAAAGTAAATTCGCATGTAAGTAAAGTATCAAATTACATTTCAATTGCTTATAGAGAAGGCCATTATAAAACCCACTGACTGCTATTGTGAGAACAAAATCCCTTTTTTAAAGTACTGGGCTCAGACTAACAGGGACTTATTTGATATTGATCTAACAATATCAAAGTGCTTAGACTTAGTTGCAAGACTTGTGTTTTGTTGTAAGATGGTAAGATAGTTCTGAAAGATCAGTTTAAAAACCTCATATCTATTTATTTGATGAATGTTTTATTGACTTCTAAACCACTTTACAAGCAATTCATATTTAGCCCTAGGGGTAACTCATTCCTATAATTGCCACAAAGCTACCTGACTTGGTCTGTATCATTGTCATTTTTCTGCCTTGGGTCAGTAATTGGGTCACATAGGTCTTTAGGTTGTATTTATCATTTTCAGCTAGCCTGAGCCAGAAGACTAGCAACACTGCAGGAAACTAAAAACATACAAAGGCATTTTGATGAACTTGTTGTTATGAGTTACATAGAGGAATTAAAATTAAATGTAACCTGGCACATTAGATCGGACAGCTCTAGAATGTGAGCACATTATGATTATTTTCTGATTAGCAAGTACCTTCTGGAAATGATGATGCCCTGATAACTCTTATTTTAGAAGAAAGACAAGGAGTCAGGAAAGAAGGTTCAAGAAGAAGGCTGATGTTACACATAAGATTTTTTGCAGTTGTAGGATTTGATTCTTTCTTTCAGACTTAACTACTTAATTGCTACACTTTTTGTTCCTTAATCAGTTTTACTGTAAATTAACTAACACAATTTCCACCACTTCCTTATATCAGTACTTCTTGCATGTTCAGTTGCATTCACGGGAACTTTGAACTTTATTTCAGGGCTTCAGCCAATTTCAAAACCCTCTGCACATAGATGGGAAAGCTGACAGATCATGAAAACCTAATCCTGAAATCAGTGATAAGTCTTCTACTTCCAGATGAAGAGCAACTTATCCAACAACACTTCCAACAACATGTTAATCATTTTTGTTGGCAAAGATATCTATAGGTCACTGTAGAGAGTACTACGTCTTTGGAGGTTTAGCTGAGATCAGCAATGTGGTTCTTTTCAAGTCATAAAGGAGCTTGGATAGTTGTTGTAGTTTTAATGTAGCAGACTGTAGTGGCAAGAAAATTTTGTCTTATGACTCATATAATTACATAATTTTGAACAATAAATAATATAACACAATTCTTGGATTTGACAAAAGGTGCAGCTAATGTTTCACCTACACTTGGAGACAAACATTGAATGCACATCTGCAACAGAGATTGTTTTTCAACAGTTTACCTATTAACAAAAAATGCTGACTCTATTCGTCTAAACAATCTACAGAGCTGCTCTGTTTCTGAGTAGAAAAATACAATCATGGAATGAGAGTCATAAATTATCCAAGGAAAAAATCTCCAAGATTCCTATGGCCAAATTCAAACAGTGCTTTGGAATTAACTACTTTAGTTATAGGTTGTACTTCTATTGTCAGTGCTGGAGCCACCTGCACAGTACCATGTAGAAGGGGAAGGGATGAAAGGATGCTGGCAGGTGCTTGAGGTGCTTTTCCACCTCAAGCACTCTTGCTGGACCAGGCTCAAGAAAATTTTCTTGTGATGAAATATGCTATTTCCATTTCTTTAACCCTTCCTATGGACAAATGCAGCACAAGGTAATTCAGTATTAAAGAAGGTCTGCTGTGGAATAACATGAAAACTCACACTGGGAGAGCAGAAATCCACTTAACTTTTCCTTCAGAAATGGCTTGTGGTAAGGAGTGGAGTACAACTTGCATAGGCCACCTTTAGCTTCTTTATAGCACTGCTATGCTTGCAAAAATATGATTTTAAGGGTAATGACAAAATAAAAATTATTCAACCTGTATTTAGAACACTGTCCTGGTCACTAATGGGCCATGAGGGAGTACAAGGGAAAAGAGCTTGAAATAAATATGTAATGCTAATGAGGGCTGGAATTTGAACAGCCTTTTACATCAAGGATATTTTTTGTAGGAGTAGGAGTGAAGAAAATACTTCTTGGAGCTTTTCCAGGACGCACTTTTTACCTCTGGTCAACTCATTTTCCTCTTGGCTTACGTCAGCAGTTGAGCTGGGAAAGTTGACTTCTTGAGCTATTTTCCCTCTCTCACCTATCAGTTGATTTCTTAATTTTAAAAAAAAATCTAAGGGAGATGCTTGATGTTATCTAGTGTTTGGAAAATACTTAATTAGGTGACTTATAATTCTGCCATGTCTGGAAAGGAATCTTCTATCAGGCTACTATGGGCAACAATATAAAAGAAATACTGTCTCCTAATTAGCTGTTCTCTTGCGGCCTCTTTAGGAAAAGTTCATTTTAAAACAGATTTCAAATTATTCAATACCTTGTGCTAAACATTTTGTACACCCTGGTACGTGTACTAGGACTTCAATCCAGAAGGCATAAAAAAATGTATGTTTGCATGATTGTCAGCAGTTGAAGGGATGGGCTTGGCAGCTGGTTCTCTAGTGCTAAATTCACTACACCCCCAAACATACATCAGAGTTTTCTTGAAGCTTGAATTACTCTATTAGGCCATGAGTCATACCTGAACCCCATTGCCTTGCAAGATAACATACTGTGAGTGGTGGTTGAAGGGTGCGTGGGAACAGGCAAGAGCTTGGGTGTACCTGGGGTGGGCATGTGAACAGCTGAATACAAACAAAAGCACCTCTTCAGAAAAGAATAATTTGCGCCTGAAGAGGAACAGGTTATGAAAGCCACAGCGCTGGTGAGTGCAACATGCTCCTTAAATTCTCTGTGCTGAGGTTTAGAAGCTATAGTGCAAATTCAAGAGGAAAAGAATACAAAAAATAATCCAACCATTTGCTATCCCTCTGCACATCTGCAGACACGGAGGTGTGTGACACAGCAAAAAACCGCACAGCACTTCTGTGGCAAATAGGTCAAAATGCTGAGTGTCCCTAGCTATAACTAAGCTAGACCACTTAGTTGTCTCCCATTTCTAAACTGATGTGAATCTGCTTTTTTGAGGGGTCAGTTATGTGTTTGGACTACTTGAAGTGATTAGCTAAATTAGAGGGGATGTGGATTTTTATATAAACTCTAAAGTGGGTAAATTAACTAAGCGGAGACAAGAATGCATTGCTAAGAGAAAAATCCACAGAGATGTTCAAGAGGATGCAAAAGCACAGAAAAACATCTTTTATGAAGCCTAAACTTCAGCTGTGCTATCTGGAGATCAGTCTCTTCGCAAATAGATGGTATGGCTTTTGCGTTGGTGATAATGTAGTTTTAAAATACCTTCCACTGCAAGACATCCTGTCAATTTTCCCCACAGGGGAAAAGGTAGAGATGAAGTTTAAGCTGCTTGATGATGGATTATTTGTCTTGCCCGTGTACCTGGCTGTGCCAGTGAGTTATGTGCTTCTAGCACTTGCCATGGGAACAGTATGGAACTTAAATATTAGCAAAGGGTGTTTCATACAGATACATTGGCATGATCATTTTGGTCACATGCCTGTTTAAAACGAATTCTCTGTTAGATTAAGAAATGCTTCTTACAGCCCTATTTGGGAGGAAATTTGTTTTGCCAGACTTCTGAGGTGGCGGGCATTTCTTTCTGCGATGGAGCAGTAAACAAGTTCCATGGGAGAGTCCCACCACCCTTGGCTTCTGCTGACTTCTCCAGCGCGTGGAGGTGTTCAATGCAGTGCCCTGCAGGACTGCACTCTCTTCCATTAGGAAAGTGCAGTTATCAACTAATGTTCTGAGAGGAAAAAACGTCGTAAGATTGAAGTGACCATCAGCTGGCAAGAGGTTTGCATACAAATCTTCTCCTTCCTTGAGGAAAAATTAAATGAAATCAGTTGTATTTGCATATAAAATAGTTTATTTTTTCCCTCATCTGAAAATAGGTGGCATGAGACTCTTCTTGTTTTCCTCGTAAGAATTCACATGAGGATTTTTTAATTGGAAAATTTAAATTTGTTCTTCTAAAACCAAATAGAAAATGAGGTTTTTATATAAATTTTTCAATAATATTCACAAATGGGAACTTTAATGTCTTGGTAATCTGTATTAGTTGTATTTAAAACTTTAATGAATTTATAATGCTTCAGGAAGTTATTTGCGCTCATTAATTTAAAAATTAGATTTAGATATTTTAAAGGAATCTTATTAACTAGTCTAGACAAACTCCTACTGCAGAAGCAAGGCCAGCTTTCTAAACTACCAGACTCCTGGGAATTGTCAGGACTTCAATATACTTTTTTTGAATGTGTGTTTCCAGACTACTTCTATAAGTTAAGATTCAATTTTAAATCTTAGATCTGGGTTATGAGCCACAAAATAGCAATAAGGAAACCTCCTTAATATTTTTGAGTAGATTTCTCTTTTTATCTTAAAACTCGACCTGTAATTATTTCACACCTGTTTTTGTGTTTCCTTAACACCCATAAGAGCCACTCGGTTCCACTCCTCCTGTTTTGCACTACTACTTGGGGTAGGATTTGAAATCCCTATTTCATGGTGACTCCCAAGTCTAACTTGAGCTATTTCCACATTAACATGTAATTTAACCCAGTGGGGTTTTTTTACAGTTTGGTTAGTGGATCTGTGACTGATGAACCATTGGCCAAATTAGTATTTACTCTATCGAGAACTTTCAGGACAAAAAATGTTACCTGTTGCTGCAAGTTAAACTCTATATCTTTAAGTCTGTGTGATTTGTTATTCAGGTGGCAAGAGGTTGCTTTAAAGCACATTCATTATAACAATGTTTTGCCCATGACTAGAAGGACTGTTGGTACCGCAGTAGCACAGGTAAGGGGTGCCAGGAAACCCTTGAAATCCAGGTTTTTATTAGTCTGGGTCTGCCTCTGGCCACGAGGTCCTACTGGCCTCATCCCTCCCTGTTTCCTGTCAGGTTCCTCACCAGGCACTGTGAACTGCACCCTCCAATTTGGCAGCTCCCCTCTTACAAACTGAGGTCCTGGTGCTTCTCAAAGCCCTCCCTTACAGCATATCTGCGGGGCATCAAAGGTGGAATAAAATAGATGCCACAAGTTGCACTTTCTCAGAGTGCTGCTCTGTAACATCTTCACTAATGATAGTCTCATCTTTGCTAATAAACCTAAAGTCTTAACACTTTGCCCTGAGTATGTTTTTTAACATCATTATTTGACTTAAAAAGTTATAGTCTATATGTGAGCTGTGAAAGAATTTTTGAATGCAGCCAACTGCCTTTTTTTTTCCATGTGTGAAGTTACGGTGCGGCTCTGCTTCCAGGCTGTGTAGGGTTTTCTTACTCTTTTCATTGTAAAAACAGAGGAGAACTTGGAATTAGAAGTGAGGCTGGAGATGTATTTTGTCCACGTCTCTACTTGCATCGAGTCTGACTTGTTATGAAAGCAATGGTTGTCTCTCCTCAAGAACTACATGATTAATTCACTGCCTGCATAGATTTTTGGTGTCTCTTTGCCATACGTGAATGACCTGCTGTAACAAATGTTTTTCAAATCTAAGCAAGAATCCAACTTTTGAAGTGAAGCTTGTGCAGCATTAAGACCTGTATTAAGACTATTGCAGGAGGAGAATAAGGTCGAGGAACAGAGCGACAGTGCTAGCCAATCGATACCTGAACTTCTGCTCAGAAATGTTATACATGAACTGCAGTTCTTCTAGCTTCCAAAATCCTGGCTTTTTATTATGCACAACCTTAATATGATTTTTTTCCCACCTTCACTTCTATAAGGAAAGTTACCCATATGCAGTCACAGCAATGTCATTCTCTTTCAGCAATAATGCTGAAATTACCTCCAACCAAATCTGATAGAAGTGTGGGAATGTCAAAGATTTCTGGATTCCAGGTCTGCCTGGTAACCCCTCCCTGTGTTGACCTGAGGCTGTTGGCTTCGTGCTCTCCAAGGATGTTGGCAGTGGCCAGCTGGCTGACGAGCATGGCTCCAGTTCCAGCGGCACATGGCATCTGCCTTTGCCTTCCCTGTAGAGGCAGCTGAGGACATGGAGGGGAACTGAGGTTACTGCAGGGGTGGAGGGAGGGATGGGTGTGGGGCTGGGGAATTGTGCTATAGCTGGAAGAAATCAGTCTTCATTAGTCCTGCTGCAAAGACTTGGAGTGATACTTCTTTGTCTCTCAGGAGACCATCTTAATCATCTTGAACAGGAGAGTTCAGTATCTTTCTCCTGATTGTCCCTCCAGAGGCTGCTCCTTTTGTGTACGTGATCTGCTGATCAGCATAGTAACACCAGCAACTTGCTAGACAATATTAGGACAATGCATCAGCCATAACTGCTGTGCTTCTTGGCCGACTGAATAGTAAAATGTTTTATACCCAATTTCACAAGGAAAAAGACATTTCTTAGAAGATAAAAAGTCTGAGACTGGAGGAGAATAACTCAACCCCCTTCTTGAAGCTGTTGCTGTCTCTGCTTACATGTTACAAGTCATGCCTTTAAATTAGAAGGAGGAAAAAAATCCCCAGAGTGTAGGGGAAGATTCAGGAAGGTAACCTGATTCAGAAAAAAAAAAAAAATCTTTTTTCCTTTCCATCCAGGAACAAAGCCTGAAACAATGCCACAGAGATTTTTAGGATCGGTGTTGCAGGACAACTATCTCAGACCCATTGCTTACGCAAACATTTGGGTACCCTGAGAAACACCCTAGGCATTGCTAATTCCTCCAGCACTGCAGGTCTTGGAAGAATGATTCATTAGGGAGTCCCAGGTAGAAACTACTCAGCTTTCTGTTGATTTTTCTGCACTGGTTTTGTCAAAACTGGGCTTTCTTACAGGGATAATTTGATCCTTCAGATATCAAGTGTGTTGTTAACATATTATCAGTCACCTTCACATTTCATCAGGTTTCTGCAAAATGCTCTTGTCAAGCCTGACAAGCTTTTCGTTCTCATTTGAAACTAATTAGAGCCTCTGCCTCACTTTGATTTTATAAAAGGCTGCAGCTGGGGAGGTTTCAGGTACTCTTAGAACCCTGGCTCTATGGAAACATCTCTATATAATATAGTAGTCATCCAGATGTAAAATATGCATTTTGCATAGTGTTTACATAAAATGAGACATTTGCCCAATTTAATATACAGCCAAGTACTTGCAGTGCATCTTTGTGTGCAGATAAACTAATATTGATTCCAAGACAGTAGAACAGAGTTAATGTTCTGGTAATTATCTATTTCCAATTAAAATACCATTGTGCAATGAATAGTAATAAAAAAGAGCCAAGACTTTCAAATGTTTGAGGTTGAGTGCCTTTAATTAATATTTATGAACCAAAAATAAATGTCCTGACTTCATAAGAGTACTGTGCACTCAGCAGCATCTTCTGCAATCTACAAAAACATGGATGAAGCATAGAGTAACCTGGCTCTCTTCTGCATTTTAATTAAGTATAGGGTTTGCTGCCTTATTAAGTGCACAAGGCTGCAGCACTTGAGTCAGATGTGAGTTGGAGTTTCCTTGGTTAATGATGACAGTCAGTAACAATAACTAGTTTTAAGAAGCGGATGTAGTTAACACTGAAAAGCGCTCAGCAGCTTCTTCTGAAATACAGATCACTTATTAGTCTTTTTCTTTTTTTTATTTTTAGCTGAGGGTCAATAAGTGAGGGTCATTTGTCTGGGTGTTAAGGTGGTGTTTTGAACTCTGTGGTGGTTTTGCCTGTATGAAGATCATGGAAATACATAAGAAAAATTTACTACCATCATTCTCCTCAAAATAATCTTGCTTAAGGTCTTCCAAGGACAATGGAATAATGTTTTACACTTGAAAGCAGTTCCATAAAAAGATACAAGTTCTTCCATCTGCATTTTCTGTATAAATGCCTTCTGGGAGCTTGCTTAACCACTGCATCTTCAGAAGTACAAGTGTTGGTGTTATGTGCAGTATCCAGATTTGTAGCAGTGCACTCATAAACAGTGCCTAGGTGCAATGGAACAAATTGTAAGGAATTAGACCCGGCTCCCTACAGATACTGGCTTTCCACAGAACACACAGCTCCAATGCCTGAGAAGATGCTTGCACCAGTTGATAGATATTGAGGACTGGGACGTCAGCTTGGCTGTTTACTGATGTCATCTGTAGCCCTTTTCTAATCGGGGTTTTGCAGATATGTTCCTCAATGATGTTTTCAATTTCTGAAGAGCTTTTGAAAACTGCCCAGCCTTAGCCATTTTCCTGTTGCAGCTGGAGGTGCTCCCTTTGTAAGAAATGAGGTTAAAATTTTCTGTCCAATGTAATCCTATAGTGATGAGTTAAAGAAGTGTTTTAATGTCTCAAGTGGTGTGGTTTGCATTTTTTACTTCCACTCTTAACAATGGATGTCTATGAAGTAATAAAATAAATCTTTATATGAAAAGATGAGCCATGTTATCAGCTGAAGTTAAATATTGGGGGGTTTTGATAGAAGAAATGGCCAATAAATATCAACATTTCCCGGGTTTTAGTCATTGTTTCCTGACTTTTATTCTTAGCTTTGTTAAATAACATTTTGCTTTGCACAAGAATTGTACAGCATATTGAACCCAAGGGACGTGTAATCCAACAGTCAGATGGAGGCCAGTATCAGCTATTTCAGTAGAAGATATAAAAATCAGCCATCATCAGACGTCATGAAAAAACATGTCATTTCAGTAGAGGTTGATTTACGGGTTTGCATATGGCACTCCATTAACTTGGGATAATTCCAAGAAGTGTTTTTATCGATACATATGTCCAATCCTCTGTGGTGAAAATAAATCTCTGCTTTTCTATGGTTTGACACTGCTTCAAGGAGCATTTTGTCCTAGTGATCTTTCCTGAAAGGCAGTTCCCTGATTTCTCCTGGTTTAAAACTCTTTACTTCCTCTTTACATTCATATCTCAGATATGTCTGAAACAGTAATTAAAAAAAAAAGATGGGAAGGAAATACTTCCACCTACCCAGCTGTCGGGAGTCAGCATGATTCTGTCCCTGGTATCCATGATGGGAAAATTAGGGAAGTTCAGTGCTCCAACACTGGCAAAGAGAACTGTGTTTTAGCATCTCTGTATTTCTTAGTTGATGCCAATTTGCAGGAATGTGAATTTCTCTGATGATTGCAAGAACAGGTTTTTGGTTGACTGAAGGGAAATATTCTTTAAAAGTCTCCCAGAGTATTGCCAGGTTTAAAGTCTGATGAAAAACTTGGTCCACTCCATTAATTGCTTTCCAGAACTGCATTTTCTTTCACAGATGCTCTCCTTCCTCAGCTCTCTGTCCCTATTCTTCCCCAGCTTTTAAACCATGGCTCTGGTTTCCCAAAGCCAAATGAAGCTCTTCAGTATCATAGGAGATTACTGTTTGCTTGGAAAAATTCTATTTGCATTCTGGATGAACGGAATATTGCTGATATTTTTTATTTATTTATTTGCAAGGCTTATGTGTACAGTTTTACTTGCAGGTACCTGTGGTCAGCTGGTAGAACGTCAGTTGACAGCTGCTTAAATCAGACTGTCAGAGATACGAAATGGGTAATGGAGCCTTAAAAGTCCTGAGGGTCTTGTTGAATTTGAGCATAGTCTACATGGCATGATGATTGGAAAAGCATTGCGTACTTCATTTTTTATGTAGTTTTTGAGCCTTGTCCTTCCTATACAACAATTATATAATTTGAAATGGAATTAAACTACACATTTTAGCCATGCAGTGTGGTGGAAAACTGAAGAAACATATTTATGGCAGAACTCACCTGTTGTGAATGCAGGTATAGCATGTTTTTCTCTGTCTTAGGTTTAGATGAGTAAGCTGAGAACAATACAAAATCAACATTGTTAGTATGGAGAAAAATTATCTCTCTATCCTCTGTTGCCCACATGCTCTGCAGTTTTTTGGGGTAGCCACTATCCATGTATACTGAGGACCAGGTGGCAAATGAAACTCTTCTTGATGAAAATAATTAAAACAGGATGATACAAATAATTGATATGAGAAGGGGAAGTTCCTCACAAAAATCTTCAACCTACAGGTAATGCAAAGTAATTGCCTTATGCCTGACAAGGACTGCAAATTGGTCACAAGTTTACTGAATCAAAATTAGTGTCACCTCAGCATTTTATTGGGGAAGAGAATTTCCTGGTCTCCTAAATGGCAGGGTCTGTTGGAATCTGGATCTATGGATGGACAAAAACCAGAGACAGCGCTGGACTATAGGCATATTTCCCTTCTTTTTGAAATGACATGTCTGTGAAAAGTATCTGATTACTGATGGGTTTTAAAACTTAAATGGTTTCTGCTCCATGTTCTAAGGTATGCTTTTTTCTCTTTCCAGCTTGTCATATTGAGCTATTACTAAAAGGATCAAAGGCAAACACTTAATTTATTTCCTTATTTCCTATTCCATTTTGAAAAGAAAACTTTCATTACTTTCTTCCATTTAACAGCCCCCCATGCAGCTAGGTCTTAGAATCATAGAATCATTTTGGTTGGAAAGCACCTTTAAGATCATTGCCAGGTTAGCGGTTGGACTCAATGCCAGGCCCACCACTAAATCATGTCCCTAAGCACCACATCTACATGTCTTTTAAATAGCCACTTCCCTGGGCAGCCTGTTCCAATGCTTGAAAATCCTTTCAGTCAAGACATTTTTCCTAAGGTCTAATTTAAACCTCCAGTGACACAATTTGAGGCTGTTTCTTCTTGTCATATCACTTGTTACGTGGCAGAAGAGACTGTAGGTAGTCATAGGCATCAATACAGTCTCCCTTGAGCCTCCTTTTCTCCAGGATAAACAACCCCAGTCCCCTCAGCTACTCCTTATGAGGCTTGTTTACTAGACCCTTCACCAGATTTGTTGTTCTTCTTTGGGCACACTCCAGCTCCTGAATGTCTTTCTTGTCATGAAGTGCCCAAAACTGAATACAGGATTTGAGGTATTGCTTCCCCAGCGCTGAATAGTCACTTCCCTAATCTTGTTGGCTGTACCATTTCTGTTGGCATCCTGGCCTCTACTGGCCTTCTTGGCTATGTGGGAACACTGCTGGCTCATGTCTGCTCATCCCTTGTCACTGTTTCTCCCCACATTAAATAAAGGATGGAGATTCTCCTTATCCCTCCTATCGTTGCTAATGTGTTTATAAAAAACATTATTTACTGATGTTTATAGCAGTAGCTAGATTAAATTCTAGTTGGGCTTTAACCCTTCAAATTTTCTCCCTGCATAACCTCACAATGTCCTTGTAGTCCTCCCAAGTTTCCTGCCCCTTCCTCCAAAGGTCATAAAGTCTCTTTTTCCTGAGTTCCATCCAAAGCTTTCCATTCAGTCAGGCTGGTCTTCTTCCTCGCTGGCTTGTCTTTCAGCACATGGAGATGGCCCACTCCTGCACCTTTGAAATATTTTTCTTGAAGACTGTCCATCCTTCTTCCCACTGTTGCCTGCTCATCTCAGCCACAGTGCACTTTTACGCAGACTTTGGTTTCATGGGAAGACTTTACCTCAAGGACTGCAGTTTGGCACCTGTACTTTGATGCTTTATGGTTTTCCTCCATGTCTGTCTTAAATACCTCCAGGCCTCATTCTCCTATTTTTGTGACACTGACTTCTGCAGCCCTTTGCAGAAAGGCAGAATAGGAGAGGGATCTGCACCCCGAGTCAAACTGATGCATTGATGCTGTGAACTGCAGAAGGAAATGACCATTTTTCCCATGCAAGTCTGTGCTTTAACAGCATTTAGTGCTATGGTTGAACACGAGGGCATGAAAAAAAATCATGGAAGAAAATTTCCAGAAAGTAGTAAGAACTGAAAGCAGGTATCCTTTCACCTTTGAGACAAGTCTGCAAATTTCCCTGCTCAGGCCTCACTGCCTGTTAGTTTATGCAACACATAAATGTACCACAGCCTGTGACACTGAGCCATACAGTGTACTAGCATGTTCACTGAATCCAGCTTGAGAGAATTATATGACTTTTTTTTTTTCTATGCCTGCACAACATTAGTTAAACTAAAAATTCAGCTGGATTTCATTACCAGCATCCCATTGGCAGTACTATAACCGAATCTTCACTTATAGCTTAATCACACCATCAGAAAAACTATATTAAATTTTGATAATAGAACTAAAAAGTGTCATTTGTGTCATGCTAGTGCTGATTAACTTATTGATCTGTTTCTATTCAGTTCTTTGTAAGTATATAATTCTATAAGTACCCCTCCCTATGGAGCTGCCATACATCTGAGTGATTGATAGGTGTTCTGCAGCTGGTTTGCTTGCTAAACATTGACAGTAAGAGACTTGTTGTCTGTATAACTGGTGGGTTTTATGCAGTCTATGTACCTATGACAAACACAGACTATGAGTTAACACTGCTTAAAACTGTCCTACTTTCCTCCTGTCATTAGAAAAAAAAAATCTTTTGCAAAAAGGAAAATCATATATATTAGTATTTGGGGGGTGGAAATTGAAGAAATCATAGCTTTTATTAGATAGAGGCATAGCGGGAATGCCTAGGCACTGATAGGAAAGATCATGTTATATTCACAGAGAGATAAGATCAGCTAGAGCCCCTATAAGCATTAGAAATATTGTTTTGGTGCTGAGTATTTAGGCTTTCTGAAAACATAATTTTGGTCAAGGTATGTCTTTAAATTAAAAATATTTAGAAAGCAAACCATTATCCTTTAAAAAAACCCCTAAAGCCATAAGGCCTATTTTTTCTTACATAAAAGAAATGAAATATTAAGGATGACTGAATATTTTCTATTGAAACTAGTTTATCTAACTTAGATTTTCACCAGCATACAAAAAGTGCATTTTCCTCTATCTGCTCTCTTCTTGCAACCCATCACTGGGATTTAGTCATTCTTAGAGGAAGCATCCTGCCCATGCAATAGTTTCTAGGCTGCCAGGATAACTACACTGGTTAGTGAAAATCATCACTCAGGGCTAACATCACTTCCAGTTGATGTGTTTCCCACTAAAATGCATTTTGCTGTCTTACTGTGGTTGAGCGCATGTTGATATTTTTTTCAAGTACAGACTTTTTCTGATGTACCTGGCTGAGGTCAAAGTAACCTGGAGAAACTGCATTTGAGCCATGGATTCTCAGTGTGCTGGCATGGCTGGGATAAGTGGTGAAAATGATCTGGCTGATGACACTTTTCTTCTGGTTGTGTTAATAACAAACAAGGAGGGACACTGCACCTTGAAACCAGAGTCCCATGGGAAACCCCTGGTGAGAGCTGTTCACACTGACTTTTTTACCAAAACCAATGTCCTGTGAGACTACATCCTTGGGTAAATGTGACAGGGTGTTGTTGGGCATGACCACTGCACAACTTTATGTGCCGTAACTCATACCTGTCTGATGTGAGTGCTAAACATTAGTGGGTCTGAACAGTGGTGTCTATGTTTGTTTTGTGTGGTGGTTGCTGACAAGGGATGGTAAAGTATCAATCTGAAGCTGTATGACACATTGATTGAAGCTTCTCAGTGCTGCCGTATTTCCAGCAGTTGAACTGATAACTGCTTTTATTAGACACTTATTTCAAAATCTATCTTGTCCTTTTAGAGGAGAATTCTTAACCAGAAAATAAAAGAGGCTCAGTTTAAAAAAAAACTAACCCCAAACCACAACAGACAATATACCCATGGGATGTATCAAGGAAACCACGAAGCATTGCTCAATGTATCTAATTTCTGCTGAATATACACCAGTGTATATTGATACTGGTCACAATAGGTGACCTGGAAGGGTAATGGCATGTACTTGACAAAACACACTAGCCATTGCCAACCAAGTGTTTTTGTTGGTACTGCAGCAAAGCAGAGTTGTCAGGGCGACTAAAAAGAGAGTAACACAGAAGCATTATGAAAGTGGATCAAAATGAAGAGAAAGAAAAAGGGGCTTCTTTGAAAATATACTTTGGAAAACCAAGCTGACATCATCAGCTGATTCAGGAGAGGTCAGTCCCTACAGCCCCCTGAGGTGACAGGGTGTGTTCTAACCAGAGGAAAGGGCCTTCTGGAGTAAAGACTGAGGTGTCCATGTCTGAGGTAGCAGTGGGCAGTGCAAGGTCGTATAGTCACAGTAACTGTCAAGACTATCTCTGTTTCATCTTCCCAGGTAGATCTGGATTGGAAAGATCACATTTGTTATGGCCAAAGAAAAGGATGTTGCAGTAACTGATATTGAGTGATTCATCTTTGGGATTCTTACATATAGAATCATAGAATGGCCTAGGCTGGAAGGGACCTTGGAGATCATCTAATCCAACCATCTAATCCAAGGGAGGTTGGCAGAGACCAAAAATCCAAAATGTGTTATATATATACATACTCGGTCAGAGGAAACTGACCTTGGGTGAATGAAAATTTTGCAGATTTAAGAGTTAGGAAAAATAAAATAAGGTGGAGTGGGTATTTTTGTTTTGTGGGTTTTTCAGGTGATTTGCTTGTTTGTTTGTTTTTAAAGTATGTCCAATGAGGCATCATCCAGTGAGAGAAATTGAGAAGGAAGATTATGTGTCAGGGATGGATTAGTCCTGCACAGGTAGAGTGTCCATAAGACACTCATAAATAGACAGAAAAGAAAACATGCCGAGACTATCATATTCATTGCCTGTCTCACTCCTCCTACACAGAGCAGCTCAAGCTAGAAAATCTCACTCCTTCCTGGAGCTGAAGGTTTCTATTTTCAACCCTTGCTGTGAAAGGCTGGATGTCACACTTTTCTCAGATTAGACAGGATGGTGCCCAGACTGTTGGTAGTAAGGGCTTCAGGCAACTTAGGGCTCTCATGCTTCGTGAGTCACTACTAAAGACTATAAATAGGAAATAATAGAAAGTATATGAACCTTACAAACAACATAGTGTGGGGATAGTATAACTCAGTCCAGTCACCGCATTCCCAATTTTATCATTTCTCTTATCACTATGTTATACTTGAGCCCTGAAATACTGGGGACAAGCCAGGGCCTGATGCATCAGGGAGATGTTCTTGTTTCTCAAGATATACTATTTATTTATATATACTATTTATTATTGCAACAAATGGGAAAAGGCTATACTGGAATGGCTGGTGAAAAAACATAATAAAAAACTAAATTCTAGGTAAGATGATGATAAGAATAAAAAAATGGTTGAGGAGTGAGGAATGTTCATACCAGAGATACTTCAAGAATTTAAGTGAAAACAGAATTCCTGATTAGGAAAGAAAAGGGGAATGAAACGCATCTTATTTCCACATTTGCAGCTGTGGATCTCTAGTCAGTGATATCCCTTAATCAAGTAAAAAGAGAGAAAAAAAAATATAGCATGTTTCAGGATGTTTAATCTTGACCAAGCTGAGATACAAACTGTGGGTAGTGACTGGTGTGAAGGGACATTCCTGCAGAGCAAAGCCCAGGGAGTGCTATGTGTGCAGGGATCCATCCTGCAACAGAACTGGGTGGTGTCACCCAGTGAGCAGGACTAAGTCTGACATGGATTTTCAGTAATTTGATCTATTCTTTTTCTTTTATGCCTGTAGTTCTTTGCTGTTTAACATTCAAATGCCTACCGTTGTATGCTAGATTATCTTGTGTGTGATGTCTGATAGTAAACCCTGTCTCAAAGGTTCCATTCCTCTGGGAACTGAGAAGACATTTGGAAGGGTGAAGGTATCCTTTGAAGCATCTTGCATTCCAGCACCCTGACTAAAGATGATGGTGCTTGAATAGAGAGAAGTATTTGTAGAGAAACATAAGTAGACTCAGAATTCTCAAAATTTAATGAAACTGCTGTGTTTTGAAGACATTTCTTACAAAAAGCCAGAAGCACTGAGCTATATTTCATTAAGTTGTCTTACAAATCAGACAGTCTTACATGTGACCATTCATACGGACTGCAAATAGAAGAAACTTTGGATATTGAACAAAAGAGATTCCCACAAAAAAAATTGCATTTCTAAAAGGTGTCCGCAGCTGGATGAAAAGGTGAAAGGTGGGAAGAAGGGTGTGATTTGGCCTCTGCCAGCAGAAAAGGTCATGGCTTGGGAGGAAGATAAACCTGAATTAACGCAGAGTTTGGTGGTGGAAGTTTGATTGAAATTTTTCCAATGGACAAATTCTGAACTTTCTTCAGAAAGGTCAAGATAGTTTAGCAGGAGAAAAAAGTTGCTTCCAAATCCTGATGACTTTCTCTCTTTTCCCCAGGTGGGAACAACTCTGAACTGTCTGGATAAGTTTACCCTGGTGTACTGCCAATGAAATAAGCAGGGTTACCCTGGGACAAGTTCATGCTTGCCATGACTACTTACCAAGCTGCTTTTGCACCAGGCATTGGTTTTACTCAGCCTTTCTTTTTTTAGTTACTCTTCTGAACTATAACAAGCTCTTACCTGAGACAGCTGAATAGAATAATAATTTTAAATCAAAAATATTAATAAAGTAGATATTTCAGATACTTCACTCACAAATAATTCATTGAGTGAATTAGTTTTCTCTAATCAATTAGGAGCCTGCCAGGTACCAGCAAATGGTAATTTAACAGCGGGAACAATTTTATGTATTTTTAGAGAGGGTGAGAAAGTAGAACCAATTTCTTTAAAATCGCTTCTCAAACCTGTGGGACCCTGGCCGAACATTCCCTTCTAATGACACAAGGGCTTTTGTTTACAAGTCTTCCTATATGGAACAAGGGTATCTTGACTTTTTGCTACTCTAAGCCTACTTATTCTGTTTGCTAGTGGAGCACCATGAGTACGTAGTCTTCTAAGGAAAATATACAGTCGTATAATTTATGTTTCTTAAGGACAAAACAAAGATTTGCAGAGAAAAATATGAGTATCTACAGTTTCCACATTTATAACTGACACATAGTGTCAGCAGGATGGTACTTTTGCAATCAGTACAGATCCACAGAGGAGCAGAATGACCCAGAAAACCCACGTGGTGATCCCAGTCATATTACAGACATTGTTTATGCAGTTCTTGATAGATGCTGTTTATTAGACTTTAATGGATGATTCTTCGGTCTAACCCAACTTGTTTGTTCTTTTATGCTCAGGTCTGCCTACAGCTAGCTAACAGAAAACAGTTCCAGCTGCAAGCTGGTGCAAAGTATGTTAGTCCAAGTAACGTACTGATAGTGCACTAAGGAAATCAAAAGACCAAATGCTTCTGCTTCAGCATCCCCACCACAGCACGCCACAGTCAGCAGTAAAGTCACATGGAGGCTGGCAAAGCCCATGCTGCTTTCAGTAGATTAAAGCAACATTTCTCAAAAGAAAAAGGCATTTGACCTCAGGCAAAAGCAAGTACATGCCATGCAATTGTCATTACTGCTTTTCAGTACAAATGCAGAAACTTGAGCAGCTTGGTGTTGTCACATTCATGCCATAATCAGTTCCACATTTCACTGGGTAAAATCTCAAATACTCATGTTTTGTGGAGTTCTGTATCTGCTGTATCTGTATCTGCTTCCACAAACTGTACAATGGTTTCACTATCTAGTGTGAAATTTTGGTCTGCACAGCTGGCTGTCTCAAGCCATCATTAAGGGGAATGACTGAGATGCAGCCCTCTGAAGGGAGACAGACCATACTTAAGGCAAACCTCTCAGGGAAAAGGGCTGCCTTTCTCTTTTGTTTAAGGTGAACCAGCAAAGACATTTCTGAAAATGTATTATTCTATAGCTCCTCTCATACTTAAGAAATAACTATGCAGGCTAATGTTGTATAGGCTAACTATACAGGCTAATGTACTATATTGTATCTGGTGCTAAACACATGTTAAGTACTATACAAAACCCCAAAACAAAGACAACTCCCAGTCTAATCCAAAGACCTTACATAGCAAATTTCTCATTGACCAGACACACATTTTTTCACTAATTTAACTGAAACAACTTACAGGCATGAAGTTGAAACATAAGTAGGAATGCAGATCAAGGCTTGAGGGGATTTTAAGGACATGAACCAAGGCCCACAGAAAGTCAGTGGGAGACTCCAACCAGCTAATGGATTTTAGTGGTCAGGTTGTAAAGACGGTAAAATAGTGCACAGATGCATATCGAAAAAGGTTCTTGAAATTATGTGTGATGATATTAGTACAATTTTGAAAACTAATGTCTCCTGAGGGTGGAAAAAATAGGCTGTCCCACTGCTGGATGCTCCTTGTGGGGAAAAGTGCATTCTTCTGTCCAACGTGCCTCTTGTTTCTCATTCTAACGCTATGTGAAGAGCCTGTTTTTATAACAAGATTTTTCAAACATTGCCAGGGGCTTGTCAAATTTCTATGCTTACTAATTTGTTTTTACAAATTGGGTCTCATTTTTCTTCAGAGCTTGGTGAATTGAATTGTACAACAATATTGTGTTTCTGTATTTTGAGATCCTGTGAAAGGCAAAACCCATTTCTCTTAAAAATGTTGAAATTTCAGCTTTCAGTAATTTCAGCTACAATTAAAATAATTAGTGTGCAATTTACTTAATGGAAATGTTTAACAGAAATGTTAAAAATCATACCAAATTAAAACGTAAATGTTTTAGGCTTTCAGTCAGACTCTCCAAGGACTTTACAGTCCCCTTATTTTTAAAATAAGAATATTATGAAGAACTGAAAAACTTCTATGCCTTTTCCACCTCAAATATTAGGATTCTGTACAAGCTTATGGAAATCTCTGCAGATAAAATACACTTTAAGATAATTTGCTCTTGATAATGTTGGAATATTCTTCCCTATATCACATAATTTTCTAGTGCTTTGTCCAGTACAGTCGTAAAATAAGTCTATACAGTATCTAAATAATTGAACCAAGAAAATGCATCTTGGTGCTCAGAAATTGTTTTCCACCTATAACAAGTTGACTCTTTTTTTTTTGTGGCACCAATTTTTGCTTGGCATATGCAACAAGATTTAATATGTGGATTCAGAATAATCACTTCCAAAATGACCCAGGACTGTAGTTTGATACGATGGGGCAGAACATTGTGCTGGTTCAGGGCAGTGGCAGTCAGAAACACAGCATTGCTGTCCACTGCCATTATATGCTGCTGCATAGCAGTTGGAAAATTTTCTGTGAACTTGCTTGTCATGGGCTGGAGCAGTTAATAAATACAGCTTATAAATACAGGGCAGAATGTCATAGGAAACTTCTTAGTGTCTCTGATACCAGCCTTGCCTGCTGGGTGAGGTACTCCATCATATTTACACCTGGAAAAACAAGACAAGGCGTATTCTTGGAGTGAGGGAAAGTACTCTGCAAGACACTGAAGATGAAGCTTCTGTTTCCCAGCACTCTGACTCAAGGGTGCTCTCTCCAGTGTTGCCCTTCCTTAATGCTGTGTTCATTTATGGTTTTGACATGTAACATAATTGCAAAGTGCATTTTTTGTGTTTTTTTTCCTTTGGTTGTGGTTGTTGTTGTGATTATTATATTTTTTAAGAAAAAAAAGAAAAAGAAAGGGAACAAGCAGTTCAGGTGAGTGTGTCTTGGCTCCCCGGAGGTGGGAATGTCCTGCCAGGCATTTTCTCGTGCACCCATCGAGTCCCTCTAGTGGTGCTGACCTGGAAATTGCACTACTCCATTCCCAAATTAATGAGGAGTAAATGCAAATCCAACTGAACAAATACTTTAATACAATCTGTGATTACTAAAGATGCTATGACTTTGTGCAATGCAGATGTGTTTGGTCTAATTAGTATCACGTTTGTGGAAAATAGCATACCACGGTAATCCAAGGGCTTCCAGTTTAGCAGGAATTTGAACTATATTCAGTGACAGCTGAACAAGGTCCTCAATTTTCATGCAGACATGAAACAAGCTAAAAATATGATACTTTTTCAACATGCAAAATGTTCTCCTTGGCTCTTCTCAGAACGATATTTTAGGAGGGTTTTTTTTGATCCAATTAATTATATTTCTATGGTGACTTTGTGAGGACAGCTTCAGTATTATCAGTGTGCCTGCTACAAATGGGGAGTTCAAGTTGGGTCGTAGCGTTCACAAATAGACCTGAGGAAATAAATTCTACTTCTGCTTTCTTGAAGCCATAAAATATCGGGAAGGAACAGTAAAAGTTTGGAAGTGAAATGGAAACATCACTGAGCATGAAGTAAAGAACTGAGAAATGCAGAAAGATCTTTGAAGCTGCATGTGAAATGCTCAGTACAACATTGTTTTCATTTTAGTTCTTAGTGGGCTTGTTTTCAGGGTGGGTTTTTTTTTGTTGATTTAGGGTTTCTTTTAAGCTATGTAGTTAGGTAAATAAGAGAAACCACATTTATTTGCAGAGGATTTTTTAGCTTTCAGGGCTCAGGGCAATCAGAGTAGATCTGCAAAAATGTTTTGGTTGACTCCGAACCTCTGAGTGGTGAAACACAGTGTGCAAAGGCGTCAGAAATCAGGCAGTGACCTAAATGACAGCAAACAGGTGATGGCCAAGCACAGGCTGTCCTGACTGGCTGCATGGCCAGAAGCACCCTCAGCATTGTCACACATGGGGAAAGGAATGTCACAGCCCAACAAATGCAAGATTACTTGAGAGGGGTTTACCGGGAGAGCACAGTGCTGCAGTCACAGCAGACAAGGCTGTCCTGAAAATGCAGTGAGTAGGAGGGGTGTAGCTACAAGGAAATATGGGTAATTAGAGTCTGCTACTTTTCTCCCTTTGCATTTGAGCCAGACATGGTTTATCCGTTTCCTGCTGCTCCACCCGGACCCCCAGTCACATGAGTCAGTGTGCTTTATTTCATCAAATCATAGAATCATTAAGGCTAGAAAAGATCTCTAAGATCTAAGATCATCCAGTCCAACCATCAACCCCATCCTACCATGACCACTAAACTATATCCTGAAGTGCCATGTCTGTATGTTTTTTTTAACACCTCCAAGGATGGTGACTTCCCTGGGCAGCCTGTTCCAGTGCCTCATCACTCTTTCAGTAAATACTTTCTTTTCTGATTTTTTTCAGTTGTAGGGAGCAATGAGGTCTCCTCTCAGCCTCCTCCTCTCCAGGCTAAACAATCCCAGCTCCCTCACCCACTCCTCATAAGACATGTTTCTCTAGACCCCCTCACCAGCTTCATTGCCTTTCTCTGGACCTGCTCCAGCACCTCGATATCTTTCTTTTACTGTGGCGCCCAAAACTGACCAAGTACTCCAGCTGTAGCCTCAAATTGCCTAGTACAGGGTCTAGATCACTTCCCTACTCCTGCTAGACACATTATTTTTGATACTGATCAGGATGCTGTTGACATTTCCCACGTCACCAGGGGGCCTCTGGGTGAGTGCACCTGATATTTCTCTTTGGTTAGGCACTTATTTGATCAAAATCCAGTTTTACCTCCAAACATGGCATTAACACTGTTAGTCTTAGAAATTGAGGAATTCATGTGGAGAAATCAAATTAATTTTACTTCTTCCACTACTTTGTCAGTCAAGGTATGATAAGGAAAATGGTATCATTTTTTATTTCTTTTCCTAACACCTTGTGGTTAGATGAGGTTAAATATGCCTCATGCTATGTTCTGCAGAGATACCTGACAAAAGTCTGATGACTGACAAGTCAGAGACACTGCATGTAGGTCCCTCTCTAGTCCTTGAAGCAGTCAAGATCTGTTAGTCTGGTGAGGTGACTGTGCTACTTTTAGGCTGGAAATTCAGTTTCTAATCAGAGTCTAGAGTTAACACAGCTCTTCCTGCCAGGCTCTGTACTGTGGGCTGCAAATGCACCTAAACCCACGGCGAAACAGTTCGTATCTCTGCCCCAGGACATTGCACTTAAGAGGTATGATGGATGAAATCTTCAAGGGCGCCAGTTTAAACCTACTGTTAAAGTCAATAACAGGGAAGCAAGAATGCAGTTTCCTGTAATAAATATAACGTTAACTCAGAGCAAGGGGACTTATCAACAGTTTGACAGAGTTACAGGCACAGTTTTGCTTTTCTCAATGGAATGTTTGAATGTTGAAAGTGTCATCCAAAATTTAAATTTCCTTGAGTTTGATGTTTAAAAGATTATTTATTTTTTTTTAAATAATTTTTTTTTTCAAGAGAAACAGACTCTTTGGGAAGTTTTGAAAGCCGAGAGGCTAGAATAATAAAAATAAGCTGTGGATTCACAAATTGTTCTTTTTATTTCAAAACAGAAAGCAGAAAACCGTGACTGCCTGATATTTGTGTTTATGCCTCTGCATGCAGAAGTGTGCTGACCAGGGAGGAACGGTTTGGGCTCTGGAATCAATACTGAGCACTGAAGAAGCTTTTAGTTGCTCAGCTCCTGCTGTGCTTGGTCTAATTTGCAGTATGTCGAAATCCCATTTTAAATGCTGCTAGAGGAGTCTGCTTTATCTCAGCGAGAAATCTAGGGAAGTTAGTAGTTAAAAATAATGGATCATGAGGAAATAAATGTAGAGATAATGTATGCAGGGAAAACTTCACTCATAAAACATATTTTGGAAGAGGACGAGCTCACATCTTTGCTCATTTTTTATTTTTCATTTTAGAAATGAAATTATCCAACCAGTATAGGGAATGACTGGATGTAATTTTTACCTTTAGATCTTATGTCTGAAATCCCAGAAAGACTTATTTATCATAGAGTCATAGAATACTGAGTCGAAAAAGACCTCAAGGTTCATCTAGTTCAACCTGTCTGGGCAAAAAGTACAGTCTAGACAATATGGCCCAGCATCTTGTCCATCTGAATCTTAAAGGTGCCCAATATTGGGGAATCTATCACTTCCCTGGGGAGATTATTCCAATGGTTCATTGTTCTCATTGTGAAAAATTTTCTTTTGTGTTTAACTGGAATTTCCCCAGCAGTAACTTGTATCCATTACCTCTCATCTCTTCCATGTGGCTCCTTGTTAAAAGAGAGTCTCCATCTTCTTTGCAGCCATCCTTTAAATACTGGAACATGGTGATAAAGTCTTCCCTAAGCCTTCTTTTCTCAAGGCTGAACAAAGTGAGTTCTTCCAGTATTTTCTCACATGGCAGCTTCCCAGTCCTTTGATCACCCTTGTGGCCCTTCTCTGGGCCCTCTCCAGCCTGTTCACATCTTTTTTTATAGCAGGGACAAAAACTGAACACAGTATTCCAGGTGTGGCCTGACAAGCGCTGAGTAGAGTGGGATAATGTCTTCTTTATCTCTGTCGATGATGCCTTTGCTGGTGCAACCCAGCATTCTGTTGGTTTTCTTCACTGCAACAGCACTGTGTTCACTCATACAGAGCTTGTGGTCCACCAGGACCCCCAGGTCTCTTTCCACAGAGCTGCTTTCTAGCCAGGTAGATCCCAGTCCGTGCTGCACTCTTGGATGATGTTTTCCCAGGTGCAGGACCTCACACTTGTCCTTGTTGAACTTCATAAGATTCTTGTTAGCTCACTCTTCCAGCCAATCCAGGTCTTTCTGCAGGATGGCTTTCCCTTCCAAAGTGTTTACTTCCCCACTCAGTTTGGTATCATCCATCAGAATTCATCAGGGTACACTTGATCCCATAATTCAGATCACTCATGAAGATACTAAATAGTGTCGGGTCCAATATTGATCTCTAGGGGATCCCACTTGTGACAGGTTACCAGTTTGAGAAGGAGCTATTCACCACCACTCTCGTAGTGTGGCCTGTCAGCCAGTTCCCCACCCACAGCAGAGATCGCTAGACATTAATACATCAGTTTCTCTAGGAGGAGACTGTGGGAGAAATCCAGGTAGGCAATATCCACCTCTCACTCCACATCCACTAAGCAGGTTACTTCATCATAGAAGTAATTTGATTTATTAATTTTATCTAGCTGACAGAGAAAAACACTCATGTCTGAGCTTTCAAAAGTGAGAGAAATTCATGCTGTTGCTGAGGTCTTCTCCACGTTGGTTTCACGTTTTGCAGCATTTTGAGAAGGGTCTCTGCAAAGCCAGCCCAGCTGAGTCGTAGGTGCTCTGTCTAGCTGTAAAACGTTCCTAGTCCCTGCAAAAAAAGAACAGCAGTTACTGCATGTTCCTTTGGCAAACTGAGGCTTACAGCAAAAGGCATGTGAATGTTGGGCAAGAGTCTCAGAGGGTATGCATTACATCTTGCCCTTTGGAGGGGAGAACGTTTCGGTTGGTGAAACTTCCTCTCACCCCACTCTTTGGCAGCTCCATTTCATAGGGAGAAGATGAAGACCAGGGTAACTTCGTCAGTTAAATGGAGAAGTGAAACTGAGAACTTTAAAAGCTCATGCAGTCTGACTCCACTCATTGCTATATCAATAATACCCCATCAAAGTAATGCAAAGAATTGTTTTAGATGATAATGCACTTTTAAAATGCAATGTAAGTAGCAAAAAAATGTCTCTCATTGTAACCCATGGATCTGTGAAGTTTTTAAATCACATTAATAAGGTTCTTTTCCTTCCTGAAGGAGTTCTCAAGTGACTGGGAATGAATTTAGCAACTCCTGCCTTGCAGTTACGGGTAAGAATCTAGATGTATGAGTGCTTGAATAATAGAAGTTTTAAAGACAGATTGTACCTTGATACGACTGAGTCCTCTCCCTTCTCTTACTTCAGATTTCCAACCACTCCAGAGCAGTTAGAGACGCAAATGCAACTAGAAGATGCTGACTGTCATTTGGGTGTTAATTCTCTTTTGCACTTTAAAAGACAATTCCATACCAAAGTGTTAAGGTAGGAGAAACATTCCCAAGAGACTCATCACAGCCAGAGTTGTCGCATGTCAGGAGCAGAGTATAAAAGAGGATTTTCCAGAAATGGATTTTTGTTATCCAGAGGGTACAGCTACCTTCTTACAATAGCCAATGCCTTATCCATGTTCTCTATGTCTATACAAAGAAAAGATGGAAGAACTCTTTCTTGCCTTGCAAGGGCACTGGGAGGGTTCCAGGCTGTGAGGTCCTTGCATATGGCACAGACTGAGGGTGAACAACAAAGGCTCAGTTAGAGTATCTCCCTCTGAGCCATCCAGAAGCAGTCCCTGGAGGCACAGTGAGGGCTGCCTGCCTTTCCTCTGCATTTGCCAAGGTCGTAGTCCTGCTACACATTAAATTTTTGTTCTTCTGCAAACCTGAAAAACACAGTCTAAGGAATCAGTGCTTATTTGGTTTGTAAGTCCTTTTCTTATTTTGTGCTATTTGCTGAAGTGTTAACCATACCTTCTGTGTTTACATGCCGGGCAACTAGCAATATTGTTTTAATTAAATGAATTTTGACTAGGAGAATTCAGCTACTTTTGAAAAGGAAAAATATGAAGCTATTCTGCTATATGCTGGTCTTTTAATACTACACTGCTTTTTCTAAAGTAATTAAATAGAGGCTGAGAAGGTATTTAATTTTAAAGTACATTCATTTGTCTTAAGGCTTTAGAGTAGCCTTATTATTGCACCTACTTCAGCTGAACAAATGGAAAATTATGTTCTACTCTGCCCAGATTGCTAGTTTTAGATTTAGGTAGTTTGTGCCTATTAATATGTGAATGTGATTTGGATTCTGCTGTAAGCAGCTCTTATCTCCTGCACAGAACACCATAGAAAAAAAGAGAGTTTTAATTTTGTGGCAAAACTTAAAGACAATTTGGAGAATAATTCAGTTTAGTTTAAAATTAAAAGTTGGAGGGTTTGGGGTTTTTTTTATTCTTTCCAAAATGAGAAAAATGTCAAGGAAACTGGACAAGTAAATGGTTAGTTTCCCTGAAGAAAATGCTTGTTTTATTTCAGGGAAATTCTTGTTACTAGTTCTTAATAAAGCTACACATTAGAAAAATTTTGAAAGTAAATGTTGAAAAGGTATTTGAGTTTTCCCCTGAATTTTCCTTTGAGCTGAAACTAATTGCTTAGTCTAATCCAAATGTTCAAACTGTTTCATTCCTCTTGACTCAGGATTTGCCAGTGAATGAGCTGCTTAGGCCCAGCCTTCCCAAGCCCCAAGAAAATGTGAATTCTGAGAGGAAATGCACATGTAGGTGTTGCCAGGAAGGACCATGTATGTCCCCAGGGCACGAAGGATGAAGAGGTCCCATGACCCAGGGAGCCTGGGGGAAGAAATCTAGAAGAACAGTGTGATTTTCCTTAAGTCAATAAGAACCAATATTATAGGGTAGGATATCCTATATAATATAATTCTTAAAATTCTATATAATAGGATATTATATATAAAAAAATACAATAATAATAGGATAATTCCTATAATATAGGATATAAGCATTGGAACAGACTGCCCAGGGAAGTGATGGAGCCCTGGAAAAATGCATAAATAAACGCTTAGGGACATAGTTTAGTGGTAGACCTGGCTTTGCTAGGTTGTACTTGATGGTCTTAAAGGTCTTTTCCAATATAAACAATCTACGATTCTATGATAACAAGAATAGATCTATTCCTATAATATAGGATATCATATAATATAAGGGATCTGATATCAGGATACTCCCTTCCTTGGGAATATGAAGCTACGGATTGCAGGGTAATGAAATTTCATTAGGCTCTAATAGCTTACTACCATCTTTTTCTCTTCACAGTTAGTACTAGGATTTGCAAGTATGTGGTTCAAGCCAATCGGAACAAAGAACCACAAGGTCTCCAGCTCACTATGCCCCTCACCCCCATTTCAACGGTGATGTGGAGGGAGACAATTCAACTGAAAAGGCTCAGGGGTTTGAGATTAAGGATAGTGAGGGTGATAATCTACTGTTTAAGATGACGGGTAAAGAACTAGAGCAACCTGGGGAGAAAACATAGATTTAATTCACCATCACCATTTATGAAGTAAGGTAGTGAGAGGAATACATCAATAACTATGACCCAATCTTAAACACCTTTTGGCCCCACCCCCATCTCCCCAGCTACCTCCTTCCCCCATCAGTGCAAGGCGGGCAGGGGCTGAGAGGTGCAGTCCATCTGGCTGGCCATTACTCATAGTCCATGGCAGCTCCTCCTTGAGCAAGAGGGCTCCTCGCAATCTCTCCTTCCTGCCACGGGGTGTCCACCTCACAGGAGGCAAGTCTCTTCCTCTGTGTGAGGCCCTCAGGGGCCACAGATCTCTTTGGCCACGTCCCTTGCTGATTTTCAGTCTCTCTCCCCTCTCATGTGGGGCTCGGCATGTACTAATGCATCCTGGACACTCTTACCACCATCAGACCCCTCAGCTGACATTCCTGCCATCTCAACCACCACGGGCCTCCTGGGAAAGGTCCTGTTCCGGCAGCCTTCTTCTCCTCCTCAGGGACTCTTGTCCCACTCTTTCTCCTCAGGACGCGGTTCCTTTGTTCTCCTCACCCCTTCCCCTTCTCCAACAGAAAAACTCCCCAACACTAAACACGGGACAACTCAAAATGAGAGGAAATCAAAAGAGAGGAAAAAAAAAGGGAGGTTACCTCTTAAGATGGCAGAGGGCTGACTGGCCTGGCCCTGGCCATAGGCAGGTCCAACTCCTTCCTGGGGCTGGGGGAGGCTCTTGATGTTTCACATGAGTCTAACCATGCTTTTACAAAAAATCCCACTCCATGACAAAGGAGTACCGAGAGAGTGAGAGTGCAATATTTGAACCAATTCAGCTCAGGCACAATGACACAATCTAGCTAGAAAAAGCAAAGCTAAAGGCCACCTGTACCCATCTGCATGTTCAGCTGTTCAGGTTTTCACCTGTGTGAGTCACTGGGTTTTTCAAACTTCAGGATGAATATAGCAAAACCTTGAAATGAACTACCAGTTCAATCAAACCACGTCACAGCATTAGCAGGGATGGGTTTTTGAAGTGAGGGTGGGAAGGGAGGTAGCAGAAAAATCATCAGTTGAGCACATACATGTATTATTATCTCTATAGCCAGCATCATCCAGAAGCCCCTTCCTTTCACTGATCATCGGTCCTCGGGGTGAAAACCCGACAGTGGCTCTATGCTTGGCAAGACTATAGAGTATTGGCATTCCAGCTGGAAGACTTTATTGCTTTTAGTCATGAACGAGATCATTACCCAGTGCACTCTCAGATAGACTTTTTCCCCACTGCAGGATCATTTAAAGATTAGAAAGGAAAGTGCAAGCATGAGAACCCATTATAATATATAACAGCATTAAGCCTTTTAGTAATGGAAAGTACATGCTGTGTCTCGCTGCTGTCCAACACCAGCTTGGGGTCCATAGCAGCTCCTAGCAACACCTACTGCAGCAGAATCTCGCAGCAACAGACAATCCACTGCAATGTGGTAGCTATGTCAGATGACATCCACCTCCTTGCAGCTATGGGTATGAACATGGCTGCGGGGACAAGAAGGGGACTCTGGATCAGTGCATAAGCAGAAGAAATCCATCACAGTGGCTCCTACAGTATCTTCTCAAACTCCTTGAGTGGGACAAGCCTCTTTCCTTCACTGAAGGGCTTTTACCATAAGGTGTGACTTACCCCTGTAAGCCAATGGAAAGGAATCTCAAACCCTTTACTATTTTGCTTAGCAGTCAGAGCTCAACTAAAATCATAAGATTTACACACCTTTCCCCTCAAAGTGCTCCCAAGGTCAGGGTCATCATCCACTGGGGAAGCCCTCTGCCACTGTTTGTGGGCATGGGTGGTCTTGGCAGTTCTTTCTGTGTTTTTTTGGTGGTTTAGTACAACAGCAGGAGAAGCCAGATGGGCTTTTTGCAGACTGCATGTAATGCTCCTAATCTGTGCTGGAAATGGGAATATTGGATTAGCTGTTTAAGATAGATGCAGAGATACTTTCTATTAAGTATAGTATACATGATTCATATTTCTAGTCATTTAATTCATCAGCACAATGAATGCAATTTAGGTGGGTAATGAAAAGTCCTCTGTTCTACCTTAAACTGGCGCATAATTTTACCTGTCAACAATCTGCAGTACAGAAGGTTGTTTCTAAAATTCCTGGCTCTAGAAGTTACCAAGGTACTTATGAAAATGTACTTAACTGCCGGTGAGTCAGCACTCAGAGGTCTGAAACTAATTTCCAGGAATTACGTGATTTAAAAGGCTTTACTTCCAAACCTGGCGACTGACACAGCAAGAGAAAGAATAAAGGAATTCTCAAATACAAACCCCACATGCCTTTCAAATGCAAACCACAGCAAGAAAACAGTCAGTCTCTTGACACATATCTGCACCTGTCATTTAAAAACAGAGAGTAGTGGGGAAATACTTCATGTCAGTCATTTTCTCTTTGAGGTCACGGTTTCTTAATTGACATTGAATCCAAAGATCACAGAATCACAGAATCCCACTGAACCATAAAAAAGGAAACATTCTTTAAATTTACCAGTATAAACGAACATCATTTCTGTTCTTTTTGATCCTTTGAATGCGAGATTAAAGTGTTTGATATATTGCCAGCATCTGCTCGTATCTGCTTTAGGTAGTGCTGTGTGAGCAGGGCAGAGGTAACTGGCTACTGGCAACAGAAGTTTCAGTATTTTTACTTAGTGTTGATACTCCAGTGGGTCCCAGGAGCACTTTGACCAGGCCCATTTTCAAAGATAAGTTCCACACAGTGTTATTCAGGTAGAAGTGAAAAAATTTTCAGCTTCTATTTAGGGAATAAGTCAGATAAATCTTTTAAAGTGTTACAGCAAAGGAAGTGACCCTTCCTAGGTGCCCCACAGCCACTAAGGAGGATCCACTGTTAGCAATCTCTTAGGTAGAATAATTTTTCCTCCTGGCAGTGCCTTCAGCAGTTGACTCTGTGCTCTTGGAAATAAGTTGCTGTTCTGTCTCATTTCCTTAATTTCCTGGCTCTGTGTCCTACTTTTCAGACAGATATTTTTCCTTTTCATTAGGGATGGTATGGCAAAGGTGTAATTGGAACTTCTAGGAGCCAAAACAGTAGCAGAGCTATTAAACATGCCAGCAACGCAACCTTATGAGACCTCGTGTCTGGAAGGAGTGTTTATATTCTGGACTGAAAGACAGAAAGGCAGTGGCTCATGGATTTGGTTTGCTGGGAGGCAGAGCATCCATCCCTTGCACCAGAGCCTTGGGTATCTGAATAACGCAGTTCCCATTAGTGTGATATGTTTTAATTGGAGTGAGGCACATGACAGCAAAGAACTAACCAAATCTGTGGCAAGCTTTGTAAATTTTTTGAGTGGCATTTAAAACTTTAATTTGCCATTTGACTCCCATTTTGCTGCAGAAGTTACCATCCTCTTTGCTGTGATTGGTAAATGCCACGGAGGAATATGAAAAGTGCTAGTAGCTCTCATATATAATGAATTTGCCTCTTACTTATGGAAAAATTAGTTACTTGGCAAGTTCCCAGTGTCATCTACTCTGCAGTATCTTGCATTGCTATCAGTCCATTTTCAGGCCTGGTTATGCAATGGGAACACAGTGGCTTTATCTTGTGAGAGCAGATGATGTCCTCAAGTTTGTGAGTACAGCTAAAGCCCCCCATCATGATGGTCTGAAAAATTCAGCAGATTTTACTTAATTATGAAGTAGTAGACTCTGGTACATGTGCTTTGGCTGGACCTGAAAATTTGCCTGAATATACATGTTTTATTCATTCCTCTGACAGAAACCTGAGGCTTACAGTGAGAAAGTGGCCATTCTCTCTAAGAGCTATATCTTTTGTGGTCCCACTATGTTCATAAATTCCTTGCATACTTCTGTTGTTTAGTCAACAAAAACCTTCAGGGTCTCAATTCTATCTGCATAGATTAAAAGCCCTGGCTGTGCAAGGTATGAGAACATATGAAATAATGTGGGTCAACTCACTTGGGCTTTATCAGAACAGGAGAGAATTTATTTTCCAAAGTTGATGCCAGGCCATAAAACAAAGAGGAATATGTTCAGTGCACTGGTAGTATTATGCGAATGGGGCTTTTCTTTCAAGATGCAATATCCCAAGCTAGATGTTTAAGTTCCATCTGGAAGCCAACAGGTGACCCGCCTAGGTTTTTCTGCAAACAGATGTTATAAGACTCTTCAAGCATTTTAGGAATGGAAAAAAACCCACAACCTACACCAAACCCCAAACCACTTCATGTGGTTTTAGTCTGTTCTCAAAGCAGCAAATTTGTCTGTTGTGACAACAACATCCTAAACAAGGTAAAATGAGTGTGGTACCAGCCAGAGTTCTGTCAGCACTCTCCATTTGCTCTTCATCCAAAGAAAACCAGTATTCCTTCATCATCATTTTGTGTTACATGACTTTTAGGTGTATTGATGGGCTGAGTTAAGAAACAAAGAAAAATACATTTGAAATGATGGAATATTAAAAATTACTTGGTCCAAATTCAATGTATAAATGAGTTCTGAGTATGAAGTATCCTTACTTTTCCTACACTAGTTTCATGATACTCAGTTTGTATCTCATTAAAAAGTGGGCTACTTAGAAGAAGTAGAATGAAATACCATATACAAAAGAATTTAGAAAAAAATATTAACTCTCTGAAGAATATTGTACTGGAAATACACTAAAATATATAAATAAAATACTTTTTTCTGTAAGTAGGTAAATGTACAGATATAAGTAATATGATCTTTATTGCATAAAACAATAATGAACCTGAAATCATAAATAACCAAATGATAATCAATGAGAAAAGCCAGCCTGTTATATCAGGTCTCTCTGCCTTTACAGAGTTGGAGGAAAGCTTGACATTTCAGTAGACATTACATATACAGTTGATAAAGCACTTGAAAAAGGCAGCTGTAAATTATTTCTTATCTGTAGAAAAGAATTTCAGTAGTTGTCTTGGATGTGATTACTGAGTTCAGAGAACATGTTTCAGCCAGGACACCTTTCTGTCCACTTTTGTTTTGGTGAGGGTTGTTTATGTTCTTATTAAATTGTCTATTAGTAATAAAGTGAGAAAAGACAGGAAGGCAAACATGCTGGAAATTAAAACAGAAAGCATACTACCTGTGTGTTGCAGACTGCAGAATTTGGCTCTAATACTGCAGCCAGCCAAGAGAGGCTCCCGTCTACAAAAATCTGACTTCAGCTGACTTCAGTGGACTCTGTGTGGGCAGCCACAGAGCCACATACCTCCAATCCTGAAAGGTTTCGCTCCCAAACATGCAGAAAAAATGGTGAAAATCTGAGGTGAGAACTGCTCCACCAAGGACCAGCTCTGAAATGAAGCAGTGTCCCTGTAAATCTCTATATTGCCACAACTTCGCTTCTCACCTGGGAGGAGAGAGGTGCAGTTTTGGTGCTAGTTCCTTGTTTCTTTTTGTGTCATAATTTTTCCAGTAAGGTATTGAACCCTCTTCGCACTTAAAAAGGGTTCTAGTAAGCGAACAATATTTGTAAATGATGGTCAAAAAGATACATGATGCCCTTTTGCTATAGGTAAATTTTATTTTAATATTGGATATTTTGGTGTAGCTTGGCCTTTTATTTTTTTTTTCCCATCATGTCTATCTAATGCATAAATTACCTCTTATGGTGAAGAAGCAGCCTTGCTAACTATATAGAATATCAATTTAACACCAGTAAAAATTATTATTATTTTAGCAATTTTGCAGGGTTGTTTGTCTCTAATCTTTTGTTGTTACATTATGGGACTTACTGTTACAACAAATCATCTGAATTCATCTTGCAATGGGAATTAAAGTAATCAGCCAGATGCTCGTTTGCACATCGGAAGAACAGCCACAATAGGTGCAACAGCTCGAAGAGCTGACTCTGATCTTAAAGCTCAGGCAAACCACTGTGGTTGTAAACTTCTGCAATATCAAGAAATCTTTTTAAAGCCTTTGTGTAAAAAAAGATTTGAAAAGCACTGAAGAATAGTGCTAAATGAGTTCTTTATATCAAAAGTTTAAAAAAAAATACACCCCCCCCTCCTTGAAATACAGTTTATTGAAACTGTCCCAATTGTCTCTCACAAAGGTTGCAAACCCATTTCTCATTATTTATGCTCACTGTCGTTCTCAAGAGAGCAATGAGGAACAGACCATTTTGGAAATGCTATTATCAAAGGCATATGTAGTTTAATTATTAAAATAAAGCTGTTGCATATCATGCTCTAAATGCCACTGCTGCCACTTAGAAACTGATGTGATTTGCATTCCTTTCAATAAATTAGGTATTTAATTACATTATAAATGTAACCTCTAATTGAAGCACTTTCTCCCAGTGAGAATAACTCCATGATGATTTTGCACGAGCTACCTAGAAGTAGATGCATGCTGCTGCAGGAGTGGGAGTCTCACTAATAAGCACTTAAATATCATTCTTGATAATTTTTGTGACTTAATGGATCTTCCCCCAGGATATCTCTTAGGAGGATATTTGTTCTGCAGTGGTGTGTTGTCTTTGGCTCTTTTCTTCCAGTTGTGGCCATTTGTATGTTTGCACTTTTCTTTTTGATAGTTTTTAATTTGTATGCCTGGATACCAACTGGTATCTCCATAGCAGACAGAGGTGGATGCAAGTCCACATTCAAGGGTATTTCATGGCAATGGTGGTATTGTTTTATTCTAGACCTATTTAACTGTCTAAACGCAGTTAATTTTTTTAATATACCGAGGCTCTTAAATGAGCTCAGATACCTCAGTTTTGTCTGTGTAGCAACTCATGAACTCAACACGGAAGAGCAGTTCCCTGCTGAGGATGCCAGGTAAAACTTCCTCGTATACTGAAGTCCTGCATCATTTTGATTGTTAAAGATTTAACAGCTTTGAATATATTTATTTACCTTAGCTTCTTGATAAGGTCTAGTCTAAGCAGCTATTCTCTGCTTATCTGTAATTTGTTGTAACTTCGGTAAGGATTTCCATTGCTTGTTTTTGTACCTAAGTTACTTCATAATGTTTCTGCCTAATTTAACTCCCAAAGTGGCTGAATCAATGCATTCAAGTAACACCTGCCTATATTTCTTATATATAGTGTTGTGAAATTAATGAAAATGTTGTATAAATCAATACATTTAATTAATATTACTGATTGATTGCATTTCGTTGAGATGTTAGGCAGGATTAGATAAAAATGGTAATAATTTATACTATGTGGTTGAAGAGCAGCTTTACAATTTCTTGTCTTGATTCACGTTTCCAAGACTACTCCCAGACTTACCCTCTATGTCTGTGACCAGCTCTTTCATTGGCTTCCATGGGGGGATGAAAATGTAGGGCTCAAACCTGAACAACCAAGGCACTCTCATGACTGTTAGGAGTCCTGAGCCAATTTCTCTGTAATAGCAGTGCAATTCAACTGCTAAAGCAGTGATGGAGGCCCTGAGAAGCAGAAAAGGTGTTAAGAACTGCTCAGAGTTTAAGCAGTTTAAAAGACTCAGTTAATCATAGAATCATTTAGGTTGGATAAGACCTTTATGATCATTGAGTCCAACTGTTGAGACATAGCAATACCAGGTCCACCACTTAACTATGTCACTAAGCTCTCATATAGTGTAATTATAAGAATTCCAGAATCATAGATTCACAGAGTTATTGAGGCCGGAAAAGACCTCTGAGATCATCAAGTCCAGCCTATGACCCAACATTACCACTTGGCTAGACTACGGCACTAAGTGCCATATCCAGCCTCTCCTTAAACACCTCCAGGGATGGTGACTCCACCACTTCCCTGGGCAGTGCATTCCAGTAATGCCTGATCATCCTCACCTTCCTTTCCCAAACCCATATTGGCTGGGCCTGATCCCCTGGTTGTCTTCTCCGTGCCTCTTGATGGCACTCAGGATGATCTGCTCCATAACCTTGCCAGGCACCGAGGTCAGGCTGACAGCCCTAGGATCCCCTGGATCCTCCCTCTGGCCCTTCTTATGGATGAGTGCTATGCTGGCCAACCTCCGGTCATCTGGGACTTCCCCAGTTAGCCAGGAACAACACATGAAAACCTGGAGTCTATCTACTACCGTACCTTGCTCCAGATACCAGAGAAGGATTCCACAAGTAAAAGAACAAAAAAAGCGCCATTTTTAGTTTCTTCATTGTTTAGTTTCTTTGTAACTCCGTTAGAAATTTTTCCTTTTCTAATTCTTATTTAAACTCTCACTTCATTACTAATATAAGGATTTTGCATGTTTTTTAACTGTAGTCTTAGTTATATGTAGCACTCCCTAAATACAGCGTTGGGGACTTATTTTTTCGTCTTCCATTTACTGTCTTTCACCACGCTTCTCCTGGTTCTTGTAGTAGGACAAAAATGATCAGGCATTTGACATCTAAAAAATCCTGATATTTAAATTCAATATGATGCAATTTCCAGGACTAGGACAGATAAGCTAAATAAGAGCTGGGTAACCTTAGGAAAGTCTTATCTCTCAAAGAGAACTTGAACAAGGTCATGTTGAAGAAGAACACTTCATAGCTGTTTCTGATTACTCTCTGTATTCTGTAGACAAAAAGAGAACCTTCTCAGGTTTTCTGGGAGACATCCAAAGATTAATTCAAACACACACACACATATATATATTTATGATTGCAATATTTCCCTCCCAAGCTCTCATTTTGAAAGATGAAGCCTGAATTTCAAATATGAGATAAGCAGCACATTTAATTAGTTTAGGGCTCTCCTATCTGTGGGCAGACAAATTCTATTTGTTTCTCTGAAGTATGACAGCTCCTTTTCACATAAAGCTGAGAATGCAAGCCATTTATCTTTCTGTAAATTGTATCACTAAATACCTGGTTAAACTTGTTAGCAGAATAGATGAAGAAGTATAAGAATACCATTTCTGGAGAAGAAACTGCACAAAACCAGTCTGGCTGCAAAAGGTATGTTTGTAAACACTGGATCACATTCACAGTTGCGTAGCTTCATTGATTTGATTAATAAGGATCTGATCTATTGCATTTCTCTCCAATAAATATTAATGTACTTTTCCTTTTGTCTCAGAATGGTTCTCTGTGTTACCAAATGCGGAAAGGAGGACAGCTACTGGAAGGCTTCCTGGCTAAGCCTTCTAATGGAGGCTGTGGTATTTTCAAAACTACTGAAGAATTAACTTTGAGAAAGAGAGGCAGCTCTCTTCATGTGTGGAACCTCACTTCTTCATCTTTCCTTGGACCTGGCACTACTAGCTCTGCTGTGAATAAACATATGTTTTGGAGATTTCGTCCTGTGCCTGGTAACACATATTTTGCACTTTCAGCAGCATCAGCAATCTGCAGCTATGTTAATGAAATTTAAAAAAAAGAGAAACAAGAGGGATTACATACTTTTGGCTAGGTATTCTTATTGCAGATTAGGATTTCGCATTCCTGAGGCTGAAGGCTTCGAGTGGCCAGTAGCAGCCTCTGAACTTCAGGGTTATAAAGGTGGTTTAGTTAGAGATGTGGGCAGAACCTACTGCAGGGCCGTGGAGGAGCACAATAAAATCTTGCTCACTCATTTGGTTCTACTGACAACTAATTAAACTTCTCTTGGTCAAACAACCACAGTGAGGTTGGATCAATAGTGGAGGGCTTGTTTTTTGGATGTCATAGAATCATAGAATCATAGAATGGCCTAGGCTGGAAGGGACCTCAGAGACCATCTAGTCCAACCTCCCTGAGGTTAGCAGGGACGCCACCTCTTGACTAGACCAGGCAACACATGGGGACCGAGCGGGAATCCCTACTATAAAGTTTGGTAATTCTCGAGATGTCTGTGGTGGCTTTTGCTTGGTGGTCCTTATGGCTGTTCAGTGGAAAGCAAAATTCTCCCCCTATGCACCATCACCCTATGTCAGCTCTGTAGGCGTTCCTGCTCTTAGCACCCTTTTCATCTGTCATATATTGCATGTCTCTGGCTATCCAAACTAAGTTTTATGTTAAATACCTAAACTGTTAGAGAACAACATTACAGAATTCAGCGCCGCTGTGGGGTCATAGTGTAACATGCATTTGGAAGACAGACGTGGGCAGCAAAGTAGGAAGCTCCCGATCAATACTGCTGGGAAAAACAAGTGGTCTGTAAAACATCTGTGTTGGGAAAGGAGAAACTATCACCTAATTCTGGGTGTGAGAAGCTCAGGGATAGTCATGATACTTCAGGCTGCTGGCAGGATGCCTTCTTCCAGATGATCTCCATCTAAGGCACGTGTCTGGAGTGCTTTGTGTTTTATGTGGATTAAAAAAAAAAAAAAGACGGTTACGTCTTCATGCTCTGCTTGGCTTCCTGTGGCTTTGCTCCATATGCTTTTGCTCCATGACATATGGCTTTATTATGAGACTCACCTTCAGCTTGGGAAATGTCTGTTCACTGCCTGGGACTTGTTTCACTCTCTCCTGCCATCTGTAACTGTGACAGATAAAATCATATTGGTCTGGAATATGTTCAGCGTTCACTGATGAAAAACCTCAGAGCTGAAGATGGCCAAGCTATTTTACTGGTAAAGGCCAAAGTGAATGTTCATATGGAAGAGATAAGTCACTGCTTTGCAGAGCAGTCACAGTGGTTTCCTCATGATATTTTTTTTTCTCACAAAAAATAAGACTCTTCAAAGTTGTGTGATTGGTGTTACACTTGATTTCAGAAAGGACTAATTGAATGCACTGTGCCTTTCCTAAAGGAGTTTTGATTGACTTCTCTTTGTTCTCCACTGTAATGCAAATGAAAAAAGCATTTACTTGTGCTAATTAATTTATTTGTGTTAATGAACATCTATTGACTCATCCTTCTGTACTGCACTGATACTTGAGGTGTGCTGCAAACCAGGCATGGTTTTGCATGCCAACAAAATAAAAGCACTTGGTGGCTGTGGTTTGCTTATACGCCTACCACAAATAAAGACATCTAGAAAACTGAAAGCACCGACTTCAGGCTGCATGTTAGAGGAAAGCCCCTGTTTTCAGACCAAGATGTGGCTCAGCTGTGTTTGTGGCATTGGCTATTTACAGCCATTTATACTCATATACAGATTTATAAATAGTTTACAGAAATATCGCTGCAGTTGAACAAAGCAATCTTTATTTTTTTCCAGAAGTGATGGTATGAGTCATTAAAGGCTGTGGAAGTTGTTGACAAAATGTCACAAACAAGGAGTGGAGGAAAACCAGCTATGTCTGGTGCACGATGTCACGCAGCCAGGACAAGATGGACATAGAGTCATCCAGTCAGGACATGGCTTTTGGTTGCCCATGAGGATCTGTTAAACCAGAGCCACAGGACATCAACTTCTCCTTGACTTGGGGCATCAGGAGAAGAACATCAGAAGTGTGGTTTGGGTGTCCTGAGAGGAAACACTTTTGTTGTGGCTGTTCCCAGTCAGAGGATCTTCCCCAAGGCCCCTGCCACAGGCAGAAAAGTATTTGAGCATGGCTGAGGTAAAATGGCTAAGATAGCTATGAAAAAGTTGAGCTTTCCAGGAGCATCATTAGCTGCCCCTCTCCCCTTCTGATCTTCTGTTGGCCACACAGATGCTAAGCTCTGACCACTGCTAATTTTTTCCTCAGTCCTTCTGTTTCTCACCCTGGAAATACCTTCTCCACCCTGAGGTGGCTGGTCCCACAAGAGAGACAGGTTGGAGGGTTGAAAGAGGGCTTGGTGGGCTCTTCAAGTCTTTTCTACATCTCTCAGACACCAAGTGATAGGTAAATGAATTGTCCTTACAGGACAAGCCAATGCAGACACAGGTCTTGTGCAGTTAATAAGAGGGAAACAAAAAAAAATAACCAGTTACTGTCTCTCAGCTCCACTTGTATTCATTGGTTTTGACCCTTTTTGCCCACATTTCTTGGCACCAGACCACAATAATCCTTCCTTGCCTTTGGAAGGTGTATGCAGTGATTGGATGGAAGCTGTAGCTTGGTGCTGTGACCAGCATCTTGCCTGCAGGTTGATAAGTTATGGTTGACTTCTACACTGTACCCTTCCTAGAGGCATACTTTATAGTTGAAAAATGACAAAGGATGGCGTAGGTGAATAAAGAGAAAGTATGAACAGGAAAGTAGGAGCCACAGAAGGGCCAGAAGTCAGGACGTGCCCATGGACATGGGGTTGGTTATTGCCTCCTGAAACTCAGCCATTCTGGCAGGGAAGGTACCACAGTGAGAGAAGACAAATGGTGATCTCAGTCAGGATGTCAGTCTTGAGGCCAACAGAAAACTCACAAACATGAGTGGCTTAGAAGACTCCCTCTCTTTCTCTTCCCACCTTGAGCTCGGGGAATAATGAGAGAAGAAGGTGAACGTGAATGCAGCATAAGCCTGGAAAACTATGTCAGGAATACAGTAGACTTTAAAACTGTTTACAGCAAAGCCAAACATTACGAACCAAGCAATGCTTGCTAGGATCCTAGGCTCCAGGCAGGCTTCCAAGCTGGGTGGGAAGCGAGCTGGAAAACTGCCAGCTGAATACCAAGTACAGGTGTGCAGACAAGAACCTCAGTGCTTTATGGTGCAAAGAACTTAGTGGTATCTCAAACAGGCATGCAGAAGGTGTTATATTTCACCAGCTATTACAAAAACCTTCACTCAGTACACACACTCATTTACAGGCAGCAAGTGATGGTTTCCTTTCACTAATTGCATTTCAAAGCCCTCCACTTTGTGACAGGATCCTGAAGCAAATTTCTTCCTCTGGTCCTTTTTCCTGGGTTAACTGCCCAGCACAGGGGAACTCTTTGTCCCTTCTGACATAGGGATTACCTGTTTGTGGTTTTGGTTGCTTTAAAAGTGACTAAAATATTTTGTGGACATAGATTTTCCCTGATGGAAAAGGCATCTCTCTCTATTGGAGAGTCTAGTTAAATCAAGAGTCATCGTTTGGGTGAAACTGCCTGGATGCTTACTTGGGGATGTAAAACAGCAGCTTTTTTTTCCAAATCGCTTTATATTTTGTGAGGCTCTAAAATAACATAAAATTTAAATGGTTACATTTTGCATTTATTTTGTCCAAATGTAAATGTTTAGGCTGTTAGGCAGCAGAAAGTCAGGCCCAGAATGAAATTTTTTACTTCTCTGTTATTGAAGAAAATCCCCCAAGGAAATACAGTCATAATTTTATCCGTCTCTAAAATTTCCACTCTGCCTTTAATCATATTTCCTGCAATACTTCCTCTCTTTTCCCCCAAAAGAGTAAGTTCTTGGCTTTTTTTTTTTTTTTTGTCTTTTCCTTTAGTTTCTCCAGTAGAAAAATTGGCAAAAACATTGTGTTTAGATGAATCCATTGCAGGGAAAGAAATCAGTCAGTCACTACCTCTAGAAATCAAGTCACTCAAGGTTATCTTATGCATCCAGCTGGCAGAACTCCAAGCTTCTTACAAGGATTTTCAGAATTTCAACCTACCCACTTTCTCAGAATGTCGCTTCTTCCTCACGCTCTGAGAAGTGGGTGAACGTATTTCTATTTATGGAACAAATTAGAGGTTTGCCTGACTATTGACTAGAATCTGCTTTAGGGAGGTAAAATGTGCTATAAGCACCTGAGATTCAACAGTGTAATTAATAGATGGTTAGGATTTGGCTGATTTTTGAAATCACCTTATTTGTTTTAATATTTAGTTAATTGCTAAGTTTTTGGTTGTGTAAATTCCTCAGAGGAAATGCTTAGGATGCTCAGGATTGTACAAACAAAGCTTACCAAATATTTTCTGTCCTTAGGAGTAACTCAAAGCCTTTGAAATGCCTGCTTTGTAACTTGAAGGCTTGATTGCTATTTAGCTTTAATTGCCATTATTGCCATATAGCCATTGGAACATGCTTGCATTTTATTGCTATATTAAAGAATATGGAAATGAAGGACCAAACTAATCCACTTCAACTCCATGCTTCTGATTTTTCTCATTTTTTTCATGTGATGAAAGTGAGTACATTTCTGGAACATAAACTTGATACTTGGGAAGAAAATACAGCAAGGGGACTGCTGTATACACATTCTTTTTATGTTCAAGCCTTTTGGGGATTGAATGAGTCAGTTCATAATCACTGTGGGATTATTTTTTCATGGCTTTCTGCTCAGACAACATGCACAAATAAACAGGAATTGTTAGTGATGTTAAGAAAGGTGAGGACTGTTGTCTATGTGTTTGTGGCTGCTTGCACTCATGTGAATCCCAATTAATTTTATAATAGAACAAGTACATTCAATTTAAAATTGCCTAAAGTTTATTTGTGAACTTAAGATCTGTTAGAACCTACTGGTTCTCTAGATGAGGACAGGGTTGTTTCTTACGTAAAATAGAGAGGCAATTTTTATCTGTAGAAATATGATAAAAGGGCATGCTTATTCTTATGTGTCATTAGATCTTCACACTGGAGGAGATACAGTTGTTCATTGTGGTGATAAACAAATCCAGGGCATATATGCAATATCAGGTGGGCAGGATGGTTTGGAAAAAAATTAGTATGTAAATTTTGCCATTAGTTGAGGCTATCTGGGTTTTTCAGTGTTAAAATAGTAGGAGCTAAACTAATGCAGTAGTGGAGCCTTACTTTACTTACACAAGTTTCTGGGAAGCAGTTGGATCATGGCTTGGTATGGGGAAGTTAATCTGCCTTAACAAAAGTTTTTAACACTCCCTTCCAAGAAGAGAGATCTGTGCCATCAGTGGTCTGTTGGAGACTGCTATCAAACAACACATGTAAGAGAAGTCATCAGGCTGCTCAAGCTAATATTGGTGCTTGGCTACTATCTTATAATCAGAAAGGCATAATTACTAGTTCACCATGGACAGAAGAAAATCTGGGCTCCGAACTTGCATACTGTGTATTCCTATTTATCTCATGCACCTCCTAGTTCTTGTCAATGGAGATATGGGTTTGGAGGTCTAGTGGGTTGAAAAGTTAAAAAAAATTAGCTTTCAGCACAGCTTTAAGTACCTCTTCCTAGCCGTGTTGAATATATGGTCCCCTGGATCTAAAATAAAAATATATCTAAAACTCCTTTGGTAATCATTAAACAAAAGCTTCCTTCACCTCTATTGATGTAAGAATTTTCTCCACAAAGACATCGGATTAAATAGAAGGCACACACACAGAGACTGGGGGTTTGTGAGATTTTATAAGGCCCAAAACTAAAGTTGTTGCCAAATATTCTCTGTCAAGGAAAAATATCAGATATCTGTAAGTTAACTTTAGTAGATAAAGTGCAAGGACAGTGAAAAAGTAAATCAATGATTTTCAGATAAAGAGTATGCTTGCATAGCTGTAAAAATCCGGCAAAAAGATGGCAGCACATCGAATTTCAATAGGAAATCAGATGTGCAAAAACATTGTTTGTTACCAGGTTGCTGTTGAAGAGACTGATTATGATGACTTTTAGGAGCCCCTGCAATAAAGCCCTTGCTCAGGCTGGCAAGCAGTTGCTCACGTGAAGAGCTGCAATGATTTCAGTGTACTGACTTTCTTCCCAGTGCAAGCCAAATGCATAAACTCGTATAAATCTTTAGTTATAAATCGATGTGCAGGTCAGCAAATATTTTCTCTGAGGACTGGCAGATGGTAAGTTTAAGAGTTTATCAGTAATTGCATGCTTGTACTTAACCCATGGAGAGTGAAAGGTAGTATGAACAGGCATTGAGCTCTGCCGAGTTGTGCTGTGTTTAGTACAGGCTAAAAACAAGCATATGAAAAGCTACCAAAGCCCAGCAGACACATGGTAAGTCTTTAACTTTTTCTGGGCATGAAAGAGCCTTTTTTTTTTTTTTTTTCCAGGAAAATCCCATCTGCAGAAAGTAGGGGAATTTCAGGAGAGAAAGCACAGTGCCTGGTATGGTAAATAGCTTCAGAGTGGGAGGATATGTGAGAAATGTGTCTTGGATGCAAAAATACATCTAGGAACCTGGAGAAATCCTTTCAAGAGCTGTTGGAAAAAAGTGTGAGAAAGTCCAGGTGATTCTGGGACACCACAAACTAGAGCAATGCTATTTTCTGGGTACTTGTGACAGAGCACAGTCTGAAAAATCTTGTGTGTTGTGGTTTAGGAGCAGAGCACAGCTGAGTCCATTGCTGTGGATTTCATCAGAAGAGGCCATGATAAAATCATGAATATCATCCGTGAATGGTCACTTGCTTTTAAATTTCTTACTAGTTAAATTTAGGGAAGAACCGAGAAGTGTTGTTTCTATTACACTAGCTAAAGTTTGGTTCTGTCTTTGTTCTAAGTCAATGTTTTTCATGTATTCAGGCATATTTGAACTCTTTTCACAGAGGTTTATGTGAAAGGTTAACAGAGAAAAAATCCATTCATGTGATGGCTTTATGCAAGGGTCCCTCAAGTCCTCCTATTTTGTGAGAGTTTGTGTTTCCACTGGAAGATATTTAGAGCATGAAGACCGAAAAACTGCAAACCACTTGTGTAAGAGATGGTTATTTTAAAACCTCTGAATGAAACCTAGGCCTTGGAGATAGTTATTATGCAGTGAATTCTCAGATTTCTTTTGGAGGACGGTCAAGGAGTGCATCTGTAGAAAACAAAAATATTGGTCTGAGATACCTTGGATCTTTTCACAACCCTGTATTTTGCCATTTCCTTTAGGGTGAATTTTTCTTTGTCTCCTGTTTCTTAGGAAGACCTTGACTATTACTGGGACTCCTAAACTCTGTGCTGTCCCAGTCCTAACTTATTGCAGGTGATTCATTCTTTGCAGAACCTTGCATTCATCACTTTGGAGACATGGACAATGGCACAACTCTGCAAAACAGCTAAGGTACAGCTTCCACAGGTGAATGCACAATAAGAGGTGGGAGAAGAAGGAGAGATTAACAAATAAAGTGATATGGCTGAAAAGTTTTTTAATATTTTGGAGATAATGTCAGTCCTAAAGCAATTCCTCATGTACCTTGGGAGCTGTATCTCTCTTTCTCTCAACTCTTATTTTTGGGACATGATTCCTCACCAGTCTCAAGGCTCATGTGAGGATTTGACAAAGCAATAAAATGATTGTTGTGATCAAGGTAAAATTTGATGAAATCACAGGACTTTTGTGTTAGCTTTTAAAAAATCTATTAGATTTTTTTCCTGCTTCCATTTTCAATAAGGCAACGGTGTGTGCATGCACACGTGTGTACACTTGTGGTCTCCATTCATGCTCCTTACATGGAGTGTTCATTAACAGTGATAGCTTTCCAGAAAGAAGACCTATGCTGCTTTTTGCTTTTTTTCCAAAACAGTGATCTTAAAGAGCACTTAAAGTAAAATGGTCAGACATAGAATCATGCAGCAATTTAGGTCAGAAGGGGCCTTGTGCAGTCACCTACTCCCACCTCCTGCCCTGAAAAAAAAGCTAGCTTCAGAGTTGGGTCAGTTGGCTCCTGGTTTCATCCAGCTGAATTTTGAATATTTCCAAGGCTGGATATTCCACAGCCTCTCTCACAACTTGTTTCCACACTTAATTTCCTTGTGAATTTTCTCTCTGCATATCTAGCTCGCGTTTCCCATTTTTTGCACCTTGTCACAGTTGCCTCCTGCCCTGCTGTTGTGCATATCTAAAAGTCTGTCTCTCTTCTATTTAACACCTTGTTAGACAGTTGAGCCTATCAACTAGGACTGCCCCTGAGGTGCGTTGTCTCAGCTTTGCCTCGTACATCGGGCTCTAGGCCCAGGCTGCCTGCGGCAGAGCCCACACCAGTCTGTGGAACTCCCTCTTCTATCGGGACCCGAAAGACGGACACAGAGTGCTCAGTCTGGCCTGATCAATGCCAAGTAGAGAGCAATGACTAACTGTCGTTGGGGCTTTAAGACCATAGCATGATCCAAACCCTGATTCTGTAAGCAAATAAATAGATAGCATCATTTTAATTGCTTTTTGAAGAAAACTTAGCCATGAATGTTTCTAGGAAAGTAAATTAGGTAAATGGTTTTACTTACTGGTTTTCACCGTTCATGTCACAATACTCTTATATCATAACAGGAACAAGGTATTCTATGATTAAAAAATAATCAGAAGTTGAGGTTATAATCAAGATAATTTTGAACACAAATATAGGATAAATAGCAATGAATGTGGAAGAAAGGTATATCACAGATATGACAACACAGTCATATTTCCCCAAATTCAGGCATACATGAAATGGAGATAAAAATAGGTGAGTTTTTGGCTGACTTTTAATCATGGGACTATATTGTACTCCCACTTCATCGCTAGTATTTGCCACTGAGGGCTAATGTAAACACTAACACTTGCAATTGTCAGCCCTTATCAACAAACTGCTGGTTAATATAACGACTGGAGCCACTTTTTAAGCATGGTTGGTTAGCTCTCTCGAATGCAGTAGAAACGAAGATATGTCCAGGAGTTGGCATCCATGATTGTTCCTAGATGGTGCTAATGATAGAAAATCTCACCAATCTCCTGCTGTCAAACACATCAAATTTAGAAGCCTGAAACTAAGCTTGTAATTCCAAAGTCATGAGCTCTGCAACTGCAGACAAGAGTCAACCATGTAAATACCACTACTACAGCTGACAGTGTTGATTGATGGGGTTGTTTCTGATCCAGCTGTCCCTGTTAAAAAAGACGTTATTAAAGAATATGGGCTGACAAAATTGAATGCTAATTCATCATGTGTTCTGTGGGGGAAATTCAGTGGTCTAGAATAGGTCTACACATCTCTACCAGCTTCCCGTCTCCTGGGTATAGCACTATACGAGTCTACTATATTAAAGCAAATACTTCAATTCATCTTTTTTTTCTGTATCTCAGTGCTTTCACAGTTACATCTAGCCTTATGCCATTTCACAGGGGTAGAGGTGCTGACTGCTGCATTCTTGGACTCACAGGGAGCAATACACCTCTGCTGCACTTGCTGCTTTTGCAGAGCATATTGCAAAGCCTGCCTGGAGTCATGCAAATGTGATGCAAAGTTGTGTTGAGCTTGCATATCAATCCCCATTCATCAGAAAAAAAATAGTATGTGAAGAACTTTAATACCATGGAAATGGTATTATTTTTTTACAATTTTTTTAGCAAAAAAAAATTTTTAAATTTTTTTAATTTTTTACAATTTTTTTAGCAAAATAACATTCACATGGGAAAATCCAAGTTTGAATCAATTTAAATCTGATCGTGAAAGACTGAGACATGGCTTCTGGTTGGAAAGGCAGCTCGTGACCTGCCTGCCCACAGCATGCAGAGGTGATCCAAGTGAAAGGCATGGCAGAGCCCACCATTTTGTTTTCATGTTCAGTTTGACAGGAGTCACTAGAAATCACCCTCGTCAGTCTGACAGAATTCCTGTGGCTAGCAAAAGTGGGAACAATTCAATATTATAAAGTATTTATAAGTCCCTAAGGCACATTTACAGATGTCCTTGGCAACATCAATTTCCAGCCTGTTAATAGCTTTAAAAGCTAAAAGCAGAACTGGAGATCTTTTCTAGTAAACCCTGATAGACAAGTAGTGAGTAGGCAGATCCTCCTCTGCCCACCTCTGATAACAATCAAGTCATTGTATTGTGCATTAGCTTCAGGGAATGGATTAGCCCTTTAGGCAGCCCACTGTAAAGCACTTTGCAGTAATCTCATTTTGAGATCTCACATGGATCTGCTGGAGCGTGTTCAGAGGACGGCCACAAGGATGATCCAGGGGCTGAAGCACCTCTGCTACGAGCTCAGGCTGCAGGAGCTGGGATTGTTCAGTCTTGAAAAGAGAAGACTTCGGGGGGACCTAATGGCTGCCTTCCAATACCTGAAGGGAACCTACAGGAAGGCTGGGGAGGGACTTTACAAAAGTGTCCACTCATAGGACAAGGGAAAATGGGTTTAAGTTGAAGGAGAATGGACTCAGATTGGACCTTAGGAAGAAATTCTTCAGTACGAGGGTGGCAAGACTTTGGAATAAATTGCCCAGAGATGTTGTGGCTGCCCCCTCCCTGGAGGTGTTCAAGGCCAGGTTGGATGAAGCCTTGAGTAGCCTGATCTAGTTGAGAGGCATCCCTGCCCATGACAGGGAGGTTGGACTAGATGATCTCTAAGGTCCCTTCCAGCCTATGCCATTCTATGATTCTATGATTCTATGATCTAGGTTAAGTTTAAATCCTGCTTTGAGGGCCATATTCTAATCTTGCTTGCACTAAAATGAATAGAGGGCTATTGCATTAGAGACAATATTCTTATACAGCCTTGTAGGTTCAGTAGACAGGTAATCAGAATTGGACCCTAAGAGTGAAAAATTGGAATTCTAGTAAAAATTAGCTGAGGGAGGAAGTATAGGTTGCTATATATGACAGTAAAGAATCAACTGCTTCTAATGTTGAATGAGGAGCTTTCTTACAATAAAGAAAATGGTCCAGTTTCACTAAATATTTAAAGTCTTTATTGGTTAGATTTCTTTTTCTCCACTGATATAGTCTGTCTAGGTCTCGCTGAATGGCAGCACAGCCTTCTGGTGTGTCAAACACTCCTTCCAGTTTTGTGTCATCAGCAAACTTGCTGACAGTGCTCTCTAAGCCCTCATCCAGGTCATTGATGAATATACTGAAAAGCACTGGCCCCAGCACTGACCCCTGAGGGACCCCACTAGACACAAGCCTCCAAAACATGAAGACATGAATATCTGAATACATACACCTTCCCATCACATAAATACATGCCCATCTGTCTTAAGATAAGGTCTCTTCCATCTGGCTGCTTCTTATTAGTATATGAAAGAAATAGCAGATAGGAAAGGAGGAAGACAGGGGGCTGATAGATGATTTTATCTAGCCAATGTCCCACTCTCCACTTGCATCTGAGGGACCCCAGAAAAAGAGGATTAAAATGATGGTGTATGGAGTTATTCTTAGGACTGTATTAGACTTGTAGGTAATATCTTTGGCATTTTCACCATTTGATAAATCCTAAGACTATTGACTTCAGCATAAATATGCTGCAAGCTGCATCTTCAGAAGGAAGCATATATTTTTCAGCTTCACATCATTAAAGATATATGTCACTGAGCTCTTTCTCAGTCATGAGTATCTAGGGGTGAAAGACCTAAATATTTTAGCCTCTTCAGACCTGCTCTTATAAATCACTGGCAGGGCACATGCTTATACATTTTTTGAGCCAGGTGACACTGCAGCCTCTCTCCCTTCTCATCCCCACCTTTCCATTTAAATTGCTTGCAATTTTCTCATGTGTGAAATTAAGCAGAGTAGATTTATTCCAATGGAGGAGAAAGCAAGTGGTGGATCCAATGTTAATGCAAGAATTTACTGAAGAGTTGCACACAGTTTTTCCCCTGTAAACTGCTCACTCAGCCTGTTCACCCTTTTCTGAAGGTTTACGTTGAAAAAAATGTGTTTAAAATCTCCCTGGATCTCAAGAGCTTCAAATGCAGAAGATGTAAAAAATGGCCAGAAATGTGAAATGGAACAAGATGCTGCTATATCCAGTGGCCTGGAATAAAAGCAGTGTCGCTCTGAGGATCTTGCAGGGCTCAGGTAGTCTGTGTCCTGCCTTGCAGCAAGATCATCTATTCCTAGACCATTTCTGAGAAATGTGTGTCTACGCTGTTCGTTTAAAAAGTCTCCTGTGGGGGCGATTCTGCTACCTCCTTAAACAAACTGCTCTGGTACATACTTGTCCTCAGTTCCTTATTAATATGCAACAGCCCTGAGAAGTTGAACAGGTCTGAAACTAAGACCCTCTACTTGGTTCTTCTGTTGCAGTAAAGACAGTTTTTGTCTGCATTGGAATATTCATTTCTGAAGGTTTATGGGGGTTGAGAAAACTAAAGCTCTTCCTTCATGTGTCAAGCATATCCTCTGACTTTGAAGGCAAAATGAAAAGGGTCCCGAAGTGATTCTGAGCTCAGAACACTTGCAAGGCAAACTTATGGAAGCTGAATTTTTTGCAACAACCAGTCGGACTCAGACTTCTAGGATTGTTAGGCATCTGGCTGCACAGCAGGGAGTCTGTCAGCCCTGTGAAATGCATCTTCCAGGCTCTGCCACAGGCAGTGAAGGCAAGGTGGTGGAAGAGCAAGCGCATTTCCCTTGGAAGGCTAAATTAAACCAGTGTGTCCCTGCTACATATGCAGATTATTGAATTGCCATATCATGTGGAAGGGAGAAACGGTCCAGCTGAAACCTGCTAAGCAGCCTTTCAGAAAACCACTATCTCACCATGTGTTTATCAAATATGACAAACTTTTCCCTCAGATAAGCTGCAGGATGCTTTTGTATGGATTTCCTGGGTCACAGTACAGGATTCTTTCAGGTCATTCTACAAGGGTGTTCTCTTGCAACAAGCCTCTGTACAGAGAAACTCCCACTTCAGCTTGAAAGATTGCAAGACAAGAGGCTTTCTGCACATGGTTTTTGTAGGAAATTATCTAGTAAGTGAAGGGAAAGTACTGAACTTTGTATGTGTGTGCAGTCTTGTGATAATGTATCCCTTGCTGCCTGCAATGTAATCAGCTTTCTTTATGATTAATACTGTGCTGCCAGTGAAACAAACCGCCTGCATGCAGACATTCAGGGGAACAGCTCCTTGAGTGGGCTCATAGCTCTTGGGTTCACTTTCCAAGAAGTTCAGAGAAGTAGCTAGGCCTTTTTTGTTTGTCTGTTTTACAGCCAGAACACCAATATTTACAATTCTGCACATTCTTTGATCCTCCTGCTAATGTCTTCATACAGGCTGACAATGTTTTTGCTGAAGTTGAAAAGAGACCTCAGCTATAGCAAAAGCTTTTGCCTGTGGAGATAAACACTGCTGCTTCTCAGCTGCAAACAGGGCTGCTACTCAGCTGCCATTCAAGCCCAGGGTTATGAGGAGCGTTTGCAGAACAACACATGCTGAATACAAGTGCCTTCTTTTCTGCTTACACTTTGTTCCCTCTCACAACACTTGGAATTTAAATGCTTCAATCAGTGACCAGGTTCTTCTTTGTTTTGATGAGAAAATGTTATTCTCCCCCCTCAGAAGCCTACAACATCTACAAAACCACAGGTGGTTTCTTTACAAAAGAAGGGAGGCAAAGCCATTCTGTCTGATGCTTCGGCAAGAGGAGGCGCAAACAAATGCTGCTCAATTACAGAAAATGAATTGAATTTGAAGACAGGACACGTCTTAGCAGAGTGCAGACCATTTAGGATGAGGACAGGCCCCTCTTTACTAGGCAATTGTTACAAGATGTTCCCTCTCCACAGCAGTGGAAAGGGACAGAGATGCAGCTGTCAAGCATGCTCTCCATCCTTACTACCATCATCCCCAGCACCAGAAAATATGTTGGTAAAACATACACATACACACATCCTTCAGCAAAGGAAGTCTATCTGCAGTAGGTTTCATTTACATAAGTCCTCTTTTAAGTAATTCAGCTCCTTTCTGGAGCTTAGCAAGGGTCTCAACTCCAGCATTGCATGTAACACCAGCAAGGAGCAGAGAAGCAATAGGAGCAGGAGAAAATACTGAGAAGCTAAGAAAAGCTCAAGAAGAACAGGTATGGGTGGACCATGAAGGTTCTGGCATGCATTCAGGGTAGCTTTCAGACCCCTGGCTAAATCACTGGCATGTGGATATGCCTGTACTAACAAGATGTTTAAAAGCCTGTTAAAGTGAGGGGAGGTGAGAGGGTTGTGCAGCTGACCAGGCATGGGAGTTGAGGGAAAACATTTGCCCTGGAGCTTCTGTGCCACAGAAAGGCAGGTGGGTCTCAGTCTCTGCCATCTCATGTTCATTGAGTTCTTTCCGTGTGTCTCCTCATACTCCTTTTCCTCCTCTTCTCCTTCTCGGTTTTCATTTGATAAAGTTTAATAAGTAGGTAACTGAAAAGGATTGGATGGCTACAAAGACAACTATCACCATCAGTTGACTGCATAGCCACATAACCGGCGTCTCAAAGTTTGCAGACTATGTGTCCTCTTCTAAGTTACAACTTGTGGGTCATGTTGTGAGGCAAAAATGTTTTCCACCCACAGCACCCTACCTTCATTGACAAGTTTTGCTTTTCTCCAGCCTGTTTGCTTAGTCACTTGTAAATGAGCATTGTACCCTGGTATTTTGCAAATCTGTAGATCACCTTTTGACATGAACTGTCACGAAGAGACACTGCTTAGGCATTTTCATTGTGGAGAATGGATCCACTCAGTACCTAAAATTAGACTTATATTAGGTCAATACTTGCTTTGCTTACCAGAAATACAGTGCTATAGAGTCCTGGAAGATATATTCCCCACCAGGAAATGCTCTCAAAGTAATTTCAGCAGCCCTTTATGTATCCCAAGATTGTAGTTTCCTCTCAATCTTCTCTACGCTAAACAACCACATTTCTTTCGACTGCCCCTGACAAGCCATGTTTCCTAGGGATCTGATTATCCTTGTTGATTTCTTATTGACATGTCAATTGACCCTGTCTTTCTTTAATGATGGTATACTGGACGAGAGGCAGAGTTCCCACTGAAGCCATACCAGAAGTCGAAAGAAGATGAGGATTGCTCCACTTCTTGCATAAAACCCACCTGTTTCTACATGCCAGAAGAAAGAAGATAGATACGGTCCAGCTCTAGGACACTGTAAACTCTTCAATTTGCAGGACTGACCCTCTTCTCCAAAACTTATTTTTTCTCCAGTGGTTTCCCATCTTCTGTTTGTGCAGCACCTTTTCACCCATCCTTGCTGAATTGCATTCTATTTATTTCACACTGCTACTCCAGCTAATAAAGATATTTCTTTACTTTTAATTCCACATCCAGAGAGCTTGCAACTTGCATTAAAGTTCAGATTGTATACAAGTTGCATAAAGAGCACTGCCCACTCTCGTATGAGTCATTAATGGAAATATTGCCAAATGCCAGAAGCAAGCTGGATTTTTGCAGAAAGCCACAGGACATCCTTCTAGATTGACAGTGAACACTGATAGTTTTTGGCATAAGGTTGTCAGGCAATTGTATATAGTTTATAACAATTTCAGCTAGGGCAGTCATTTAGAAAACATGGTTTAAATACCTCCAGTAGACTACTCAAGCTCCTTTAAAAACCTTACTCTTTTTAAGGAGCAAAATGCCTCCTTTTTACCTGAATGCTGCTCAGCAGAGTCAGGGACTTAACCCACTACGGCTATAGTAGCTTAGGAAAACAAGCCTGGGAACTCTTCTACAGGACGCTCCTCTATCTGGTTTGAGAAACATGGTGCTTTAAGTAAAAATACAGCTTATCACATCCATTTCCTTCCATCATTTTGTATCCATTGTAGAATACAAAGCATTATTTGACATCACTTGGCCTTGAGAAATTCATATTGTTGTCACTATTTTTTTAGGGACTTATAAATAAGTATTTTTGTTGCAGTGTTTCAAAAGGGGTGTTGGAATTAGGCTGTCTAGGTTACACTTCTGACACTTCTGCCTTCCACTTCCAACTTTTTAAAAAAAATAATAGATATGCTACCTGCTCTTTCCAAGGTTTCTGTTTTTCACCTGTCCCCCATAATTCTCAAAACCAATATTTGCAAGCTGCTTGAAGTTGCACCACGCAGTTCCCATACACATCAGCGTAAGTTCTGGTAGGTCAGCCTGAGACAAGAAAAGTAGTTTATAGAAGTATAGATTAATTTAGATTACAAATTACTTCTGGAAGTCATCTATTGCAGTCCCTACTCACAGGGCCAACTTGAAATCATCTAAGCATTTTCTGCACTTTTTTCCAATATTTTTTCTCTCTTATTTAAACCTAAGCTCCCTCCATTTTATTCCTAAGGCTATTTCTTGTAGCCATTTGATTACTATTAAACTCCAGAGAAAACTAAACAAAACAGAAGATAACACTATAGAACTGTTTATTAGCTTTCTAGTCTCACAGAGTGATTAACCAGGTCCCTTACCTTCTTCTGAAGAATGTGTTCATTGAATATTTTCCTGTTTCTATCTGCGTATCTGACAAATAAAATGAACTATCTTTTGGTCATCTTGCCTCTACATAACCCAGTAACTATCTCACACTCCTCCTGAGTAAGTTCAATTAGCAAATTAGTCTTGTCATGATATTCCAAGAGTAAAAGTAATCAGAAGTGCAACTGAACTATTTGTAGTCTTTCTATTCACAGTGGTGATTCCACTTTCACTCTAGGTTTGCTCCTCAGAGGAATTGTTGTTAAACAATTTGTGTTCTTGCCATGCAAAGATATCTGCTCCTTTCTTTACGTACTTCGTCAGGAACTTTACTGTTTGTTAGTGCTAATTTTACCCTTTCTATATTGTTACCTGATGTAGTCCTCAAAGGTGGGTAAAGAATGTGCATCTTAAAAAAAGTCTGATCGTAAAACTCAAGTCACTTTTCACTGGAGTTCCTTTAAAACTAGAAATACATTCCAATATTCATCTAGATTTATTCTTATTGCACTGCTAGCTCTTCATCTGTTTACAGTGTCGAGGTCATTTTCCCAGAATACTGAAAACAATGAAAAAATCTGCTTCTGTCTTTCATCAGATATTTCTAGGCCTGCCACCTTTTGACTCAGACACTATAATAACAAATCTTATTTGTATTAACCTCTTGAATGTGGTAGAAAAGCTCTTCCTCAGGTTCGATCTCTTTCAAAAAAAAATCAATATAATTTCTAATGATTTAATTTTGAATGAGGTCTCTGTGCATTAACTTTATTAATGGAACTTATTATCACTCGCATTGATTTTTGCCTGGGAAAGAACTGGACTTTGGACTGTTCTGAGTGTCTTCTGGGAATGGCATCACTCTGACCTGATTAGCATCTGATACGCAAACACAGAGGAGATACTTAACACAGCTGCTGGCATGGAAGCTGGACCAACTGCCATGAGCAACTGGCAAATGTCTCAGAGCTGGATTTTAAAGACATTTAGGTGTCTAAGTGTTTGTGCAAATGCTATTATTTATTTGGCTGTGGTCTCTAACCCAAAGAATATGTCTACAATAATCGACATGATGCCTGAGTGAGTTTGAAGTAAACTAGTCCTGAAGGCAGCAGAGCTGTGTTAGAGTTGCATTATATTCGACTAATTAATACTGCTTCTTAACAAGGCAGATGCCTTGGAATGGGGTTTTGCTGGCAGGGTGGTAGCTACTGAAGCTGTAGACAGCTGACTGACTGCTGGGCTGAGTGTTCTGCTCTGCTGTTCTGCCCAGTGTCAGTTAACTGAGTGAGTAGGAGCAAGTCATGGTCACAGTTGCTTCAGTTTTTGAGAGATGGAGACTTCCAGCTTAGCTCTTTAAGATAGTTCCTAGTTGCTTTCTGCTTTTGTCAAATGAGGCTTAATTTGTGGCTAAAACCTCCTTTAAAAGATGTTGCTTTTCTTGAGGGTTGGGAGGCTCTCCAGAGGGTTCTGGATAGGCTGGATCACTGGGCCAAGGCCATCTCAATGAAATTCAATAAGGCCAAAAGCCAGGTCCCGCACTTCAGCCACAACAACCCCCAGCAGTGCTACAGGCTTGGGGAAGAGTGGCTGGAGAGCTGCCAGGCAGAGAGGGACCTGGGGGTGTTGATGGACGGCCGGCTGAACATGAGCCAGCAGTGTGCCCAGGTGGCCAAGAAGGCCAACGGCATCCTGGCCTGTGTCAGGAATGGTGTTGTCAGCAGGAGCAGGGAGGTGATCATGCCCCATACTCGGCTTTGGTGAAGCCGCACCTTGAGTACTGTGTCCAGTGTTGGGACCCTCACTATAGTCAGCAGGAGCAGGGAGGTGATCATGCCCCATACTCGGCTTTGGTGAAGCCGCACCTTGAGTACTGTGTCCAGTGTTGGGACCCTCACTATAGGAGGGACATCAAGGCGCTGGAGAGGGTACAGAGTTGGGCTACCAAGCTGGTAAAGGGCTTAGAACACAAGTCATGTGAGGAAAGGCTGAGGGATCTGGGGCTGTTTAGCCTGGAGAAGAGGAGATGAGGGGAGACCTTATCGCTCTCTACAACTACCTGTAGAGAGATTGTAGCGAGGCGGAGGTTGGTCTGTTCTCCCTAGTGGAGAGTGATAGGACGAGGGGAAATGGATTTAAGTTGCTCCAGGGGAGGTTCAGGTTAGATATAAGGAAGAATTTCTTTACTGAAAGGGTTGTCAGCCATTGGAACAGGCTGCCCAGGGAGGTGATTGAGTCACCGTCCCTGGACATGTTTAAGTGATGGGTGGATGTTGCTTTAGGGAGCATCGTTTAGCTGGTTGATAGGGCTAAGACAAAGGCTGGACTCGACGATCTTCAAGGTCTCTTAGAGCTGAAATTATTCCATGATTCTATGATTCTAAGTGCTGTCAAAAAAGAGCCTGAATTAGGATTCGTACACCTCTGAAATATCAATTTTAAGTATGTAAAAGAGCATGTCTTGCTCAGGAGATGTGGTGTGTTAGTATGCTTCAACTATCTCTTACTTCAACAATGTCATGTGTTCAGAGATATATTTTCATATCTTACAGAAAAACACAACGGCTTTTCCATTTAAACAAAGCACTTTGTTACATGGGCATTCAAAATAATTTACCTGTACATTTGTAAAGCAAATGCAATAAATACATTTGTCTTGTATTTGGATTCAGCTCTACAGAATCATTTTCTCTTTTCAGCTAAGAAAAAAATGAAAGATGACTGAAAATGAATGTTACAATATTGCATTGTGCTGAATTTATTCATTTCAATTTTCTAAGTGAAAGTATTGAGACATCAGTATCCAGCTCTATGCCTTGGAGTGCCATCTACTCATGTATAGAATCGTGGGGTTTTTAATGTAAAAGATAAAAATGCAGCTACATTCAAATCTTAATCATTATTCAAAAAAAATTTTCCTTTTATTTTTTCTCTCTTTTCCTTCTTTCTTTCTTCACCCTTCTTCTCTTTTATCCCTTCCCCTCTCTCATCTCTTTTTTTTTCTTTTTCCAAACCAGAAAGTAGATAGGAACCTGCTGACTGCCAGTAAAGCATGGAATAAAGGGAAGGAGAATCGCAGAAAACATCATTTCTGAATGATCACATGTATGTCAAAGACAAACAGGGAAGATTTTTTTCTAGGGAAACACAGCACAGAGGCAGGAGGCTGAGTGGGTAACTTTAAAGCACCCTGGACATGCAACAATGACACTTTGCATGTGAAATGCACAAAATGCTGTGTGGATTGAAACAAGTAAAATCTCATGTATGTGTTCTATATTGCATCGCTGTTTTTTCTGTACATATTACTTCCTGGAAGTCAAAAGTGACATTTCTTTTTACTACAAGGCTTCAGCTATTCTAATTTTAAATTTTACTACAAGCATCAAAGACGTGTCAACAAAAATATCTTAAACCACTAAACACCAACATTTCAGTAACGTCAAAAGGACGCTCAATTGCATAAATCTGCAGCTGAGTGAACATACCTGAATGCACAGTCATGATCATGCTTGTAGAATGTGTGCTCAGTTCAACAGTGTATGGAAATGAAGTCCTATATTTTATTCAAAACTCTGCAAATCATATCAATTGACTGCAGGTTATCCTCTGAGAATATAGTCCAGTTTGGAAAAAGTAACTGTAATAATCTTAAGGTTTCAGGAACTAAGTTGGAGTGCAATGCTCTCATCAAGCATGCAGTTAGAAAAATTAAGGTTGACTCTTGGCATAAAAATTTTACAAACTGTATTATGGCTGTGGCAAAGAAAATACTGGCTCTATCTCCACAGTGAGGAAAATGGGCCAGTCTCTGCAGCTGAAGAAGCCTTTTAAAAGTCCCTTAAAAACGAGGCCCAGCTACAAAACAGGAGCAATACCCACTGATTTTGAGGAGTGCTTCTCATAATGTACAATTGGAGAAGAACATTGTATGACTGATATAAAAAGAAGTAAACTGGCTTTTTTTGCCTGCTATTACTAGACCACCAGCTGGTGCTCATGTGTGGGAATACAATGATGCCAATATCTGAGCCATTCAACTAACTCTTCGTCTAACTCTTCAATCCAACTAACTCTTCAATCTAAATCTTCAATCTAATTTTTAATATATTTCAGTGTTTGATTTTGGATTTCAGCTTTATACTTTATAACATGTGTCAGGCTTCATCCAGCTGGTAATGAAGTTTTGGAGGAAGAGGAAACTGGATTTTTGTAACTGCAGCTTCTGCTTTCCAAAATACAGTAGCTTTGTGCCTTGGAATAAGGCAAAAGTGCACAGCACCTGCACAAGGATTTCCAACTTTTTCTTTAAGAAATTCTTGTATGTTTTCTGAAGTCAGATTTTAGTTATAGAATATGATTCCTGATCTGTGTGAAATGTTTCTTATTTTTCACATGTCCATGTAGTCATGATGTAGATTGTGGATGTTACCGTTCAGGAAATATACTCATCCCTATTCAACAAAGAATGGACAGCTTTGTGTTCTTTTTCCATCAGAATTACTAGGCTTTTCAGTATTGTTTTTGTTTGGATATTGGCCTTTTCTTGGCCAAGATTCTCCTGAGTTTCAAATCTGTGGTTGGTTTGCTGAGATACTTTTTAGGTAACCGTAGAATAATCTTATCTTTTGAATGACTTGTCTACAGTCAGCTCTGGTTTCTGGCACTAGTGACAGCCTTTATGAGTGCTGAGAATGTCACGGTCTGCATAAGAGCATTTGGGAAAAATTGGCAGACATAAAAGTCATCATTGTAGTTATATAGATTGGAAGCCAAAAGATTTCTGATTAAAAAAAAAAACAAAACCAAACCCAAACAACTGTATTGGAATTGATTCATGAATATATTTTAAGATAATAGTTTGATAAATACTCAGAAATCTTTAGCTGCTTGTTCTCCAATATGCAAAAAGGATTTCTAGGGAAGCATTGGTATAAGTGCTTATGAATGAGATGCTGAAAGATGTCCCAATCAGATAAATTTACCAGGCAGGTAAAGTATCAGTCTACTACGTTGCTGAGGTTCAATGACGTTTCTCCCATCTATCTCTTGCCTATATAAGCTATCATTTAGGAACAGCTGTTGCTTTTAAAATTAATTAACTTTGACTTTATCAGAATCTGTCCATTTTAAACGATTCCTTGTTAATCACTGAAACATTAATCTTTCAACTTAGCGATGTGTAACAACAACTTGAACAGAAATATGCACCAGAACAAGATTAAATGTAGCAGGAACAAGCTCAGGTATTTCTGAATTGCAGAACATCTTGTATCAGGGATGTTTTAAAAGCCACTGATAGCAGGTGAGTGTCTCAGTCCTAAAGTAGTTTATCTCTGCAGCAGAGTGGCCTGCTATGCACATTTGCTTTTTACTTTTGCTTTTCATAAGAGGTTGCCTCCAGTTCAAGGTCTTGCCATTATCTTCAGGAGACTCCGGGCAGGATTCATCAGACCACATGTAGACTTCTACATCTGAGTCATTTCAGGCTCACTGTACTGTCAATGAAGAGAAAGAGGTGCTTGGTTGCAGAAATCTTCTCATCCTGAGGTCAATGCCTAAAATAGTGTAAACGAATCTCGCTCAGTAGTGCTTCTTTCTTCTGTGGACTATATTTGGGTAAGAAGAATTCCACCCCCACACAAGTGAACTCTGCAGCGAAGGGAAAAATTGGTTTTCTCATTCTAAACACCAGCTGGATTATTCCAGAAGACACTCTGCTGCAAATATTTCTCCTGCTGGGACTGAGTGAGTGAACAGACAAGTGACAAACATGTTACAAGACCTAATGAATGTTGGAGGAGGTTTCAGCTACAGGAAGAGCTCAATGTGAACCTACAGAGGACATGACAATGTAGCAAGAGACATGAGCCCAACTGCTCTTCCTGATTTGGTAATCCGCCACGCAGTTCTTATTTTATCTGAGTATAAATGTACTCCTGTTCAATGTAAAGAGCATATTTCATAACTATTGACATTGGCTTCCTACTCCTCTTCTGGGAACAATTAAAATATTAAATGTTAAATCACTGCATATGTTGTTCCTGGTTATCTCTGAGAGCACTTAGTACTTTATATGAGCTGAAAATAAATACTTGGGACATTACAACTACTGCTTTTTACAGTGAGGAGTCCTGCTGGGGAGTGAACATTTTCAGATTAAGATTCTTGCTTTTAGAATTTAGTTCTCTATAAAGTCTAGCAGAGAGTGTTTTCTGACTTTTGTGGCAATGAAAATGTGCTCACTGATTATTTTTCTCTCTACAGCCTACTATCACTTGTCAAGAGGAGATGGATGTTTCTAGGTCTCCTCAGAGAAATATTGAAAGCCAGTACATATGGAATTTCTTTCCTTACCTAAACAGCTTCTGGCTGAAAAATAGGATATTACAATTCTTTGCACATGAGCTAGGGCCCTTTGCAAAAAGTATGCTGCTGTTTATGAAAACATGTCAGTCAATTTAATTATTAGGCAGATATCAACTTTCTTTCACTGGATCAGAAATAATGTACTGATTATCTAATGCTATGTTGTTCTGCAGACTGATTGAAACACTGTAGCTAACTCCAAGCTTTCTGATTTCTGTAATTATCATTAACTTAATTTTTTGTTCAATGGGGTTTCTTTTTTTTTTTTTAATAATGATTGGTGCTTAGGGTCTATTACCATTGTTGTGCAATTTATCCCAACACTAGGAATTCAATATCTTTTTATCATTACACTAATCTACATAGTTTTGGATGAATAACACTCCTGAGAACTAGTAGATAGTAGATTTACTAATTATAATGAGGTTTTCAATGTAAAGTGGTTTAACTAATTGAAAATGGCAACACTGAAAGTAAATTCCACAGAGTTAAAGAAGATGCTTTGAGCTGAAACTAGTAAAAGGTAGAGGAGAACTAGAATATTTGAGACTCTAATAATCTTTCTGAGACAACTACATTCCATCTGCTAATGCTGCCCGTGACAGCCATCACCTGGCAGTGAGCTGAGTACCTCAATGGGCTCACTAGATAGAGCCACTATTGATTACAGCAGACATGCAGACACCATGATACCTATATTTAGGCACTCACATTTAGGTATCTACAGTCTGAACTGTCTTCTACAGTCTGAACTGTCTTTCCTGAGCAGAACAAAAGGCAGTGAAAACTTTGAACCCACTGGGCCATAGCCTGAAACTCATTTTTTCTTTTTCTGCCTTTAGTCAGTCTCACTGAGAACAGTTATAAATTTGAATTTATGGAGAGGTTTGTTCTAAAATTACTGTTTCAGGAACGTGGTGGTTTCAAGACACGATCCTTTACAAATTTGAAGGACTGTGGTTTTATAAGAAGCTCTGTACTTCTGGGTATGGTACCTATGGAAAAAAGAAAGTTAATAAAATGGTCATATGAATCTACTTTGCCACACTTAGACTATTTGACAAAAATGTTGTTGCCATGTTGTATCTTGTGCTTCTAGGAAAGATATCTTCCTTCTCGACTTCTTTCAAACCTTCTAGTCTTTTCTGTCGGAGGTGAAGGTCAGTATAAAAACATACTTCTGACATACTTCTGTGGAACAGCCTTCAGTGGGACATTAACTCACTTTGCCAATGGTTGGCCAGAGAAAGTGAAGGCTGGGACACCATCTGGGGCTAAAAAACAAGATTTAACTGCAAGTTCTCCAACTCATCTCTCCCCCAGAGAACAGGGCAAACACAGTTTAATGTTGCAACATGTGGAAGTTAGGAGGCAGAAGCAGTGGTTCAGATTTCTAGGAGCCAGATTCAACGTACTGGTAACTCAGCTTTTACAATTCTTCTTGGTATAGGATGAACACTTTTTACTTGTTATAGATAGGAATATCTGACATCTAAATGTTGCTCCCTTATGAAGGACCTGGACTCAATCTGGAAGACAAACTTCACAGGGCAGGAGGGCTTGCAAGAGTGTAAATATGCATGCTAGGCTGGTGTCCATATCCTTACTTAAAAGAAACTTATGAATTGTTTTAGAGAGAAAACGAATAAGAAATTAAGTATGCATATATTCCTCTAGATATACAGTTGCCAGCTTTTTTATTAATCTCTTACTAATCCTATCTGTGATGCAACAGTAATGCTACAGCCTGTGACCAACTCCCAGGTATGGTTGGAGAAACCTATGCAGCTGGCAAACACGTAGGATGTTTTCCAAACATGAGGCACACCTTCTCTTAGTGCAAGATGAAAGTACATTTATAGAAGGATGCCCTAGTAAATGAAGCCCAAATAACACTTGTATTGCTCAGGTGTGTTATAGGTCTCAGCCCTCAGACCAGACACAAATCTCAGTCTTGCATTGATCAAACTCTTAAGCTAGAGATACTTTAACTCCTACATTTATAAACTTTTAATTGTGTTTTGACTGGCTGTACCAGAAGGAAAAGCTGGAGACTATGTCAAGCTAAACGGCTGTTATCAGATATTCCCATAACGCTTCAAAAATAGCTGGTGAACATGTCTAGTAATTGCCATACTTAATCTCTGGATGGTTCCTGGTCCTTCTGCTGAGCTGCTCTGCTCATTCTTCAGGGCACATATGTCTGTGGAGATTTGATTCGTATTTCCTCATCCATCACCTTCCTCCATGCTGGAAAAGACAAACGTTGCAATATTATGCTTGTAGATTATAAACATCAAAATTTATTGCAAAGTGTCAGATGTTCAAAACATATGAACAGTAGTTCATATGTTCTTATTCCTGTTAGTACGGGGTGGTAAGTTTTAATTTAAATACATATTGACTTGTAATAACTGCAGAATCTGTTTTTAAGAAATATGCTGGCAAAAATGTTTTCTTGAGATCTTCCAGTAGAAATATTGCAGCTTCTTTTGACCATCTCTACTTAGGGGAAGGTACCTAGCTAGACCAAATCTATGGACTTAATGTTTCAAGATATCACACTAAATCCTACACAGGGCACTAACATTAAACACATGATTTAAGCAGAATTGAGACTCTGATATCCAGAGTAACTCACTCGGGTGCTGCCAAACCTATCTGGTTGTAATGGTCTCCAGAAACTCATAATTCTGCTTGTGCTCTGAGATGTGTCCTTCAGAAGATGTTGGTGTAATATATGGTGGTGGCACAGAGTAGTGGCCAAGTAGCTGCTCGGCAAGTGTTGATGCTTGACAAGCTCCAGCCACTTAACAGTACTGCTCTGCTCTGACTAACCAGACCTCCTGAGAAGCAGACTTGGTTTGTCTGGATGCATTTTAAGTTAATACATCTATGAGTCCTCCCCAGACTTATCTAGTGTATTCTAAGAGAGTATCTTTGTCCAACAGAGCACTGCAACACTAGGGTTTTCTTCACTGGTTCCCAGAGGATCCTTATCATCTATGTGTAGAATAGGGTCCTTGATGGAGAATAGTTGCAACAAATCTCCTTGGAAAAATGGACAGTGATGGTGTCCCTCTTGGATAAAAAAAGCCTAGACTTTAGAGCAACTAAACAGTAAGACCTGACTTCCATGTCTTCCTAAAAAGAGGTTTCTAGATTTGCCAAAGTAAGGCCAATGTTCTGACAGAAGGACCATTGCACATAAAGCAGTCAGCATTTACTGAAATTTGACCCATATACATTTCTTGGTCTACCATTTCCTCTTGTAAGCAACCCTTTCTGGTTTGACGGCCATTTTTAATACTCTTTTAGGACATCTCATCTATTCCACATGCAACTCAGAATTCAGCTACTCAACTCCATGCCTAGTTCTTTCTTCAGAAACTTGTCTTGTGGGTGCCTTTCATAGTTATTCATCCTAATTATAGTACTTGTGGCAAAATTAGTGGCTTATAAGATGGTCAACATTTTGTGTACAGGAAAGAAAATTGATGTCTTTACCCTGTAATGTCTTCTTTACTTGTGAAGACATGGAATGGCACGATCTACTCAGATAATACAAGTTTTCTTGACTGAGAATAACAGAAGTGGGTATTTTTCCTAAATTTCAATAAGCCCACAAACTTCCGTCAGCTGCATCTCTTCTTATTGCTGAACTTCAATCAGATACATTCTGAATGCCCAACAATTAAAGCATTAAGTTGAGCTTAATGTCTAATTGGAAAGAATTTTCTCAGCAAGTACAAAGGGGCACTGTCTACTGCCTTCAGTCATGTTAGTTTTCAGTAACAGAGACAGGTAAACTAATCCTTTCTTTCCAGCCAGACTACTCTGAAAATAGGCCAGGTCCCACTGGGAACAAAAGATGCTCCTAGAAAAGTCTGTAATTAGACAACTTCAGCTGCTCTGCACAAATACCTCATTAAAGTTCCACTATGATCAAGTCTGCTGATGCATAAGACAGACATAAACATCCCAGCTGAAAGCTGCATTGTCTTTGATTCCTTCTCTAAAGCAAATATTGCAGATGCTGTTTATCTCTTTAATCCAAGCAGATATCTGTTCTTCTTCATTGATAACACAGTCAAATATCTATTGTAGCTGATGGAATGTTTTCCAGTAATTTATAAGCATCTAATAAATTGGATCAGGCCCCTCAGAATAAAATTCTAGTAGCACTTTGTCATTCCTCTCAGATAGAGATGTGATGTGCAGCTGTGTCTGGTCACTGACTCAGTCAATGCCAGCTAGATTTTTGTCCAAAGTTTATATTTATGCACTGATGCTAAGTCTGATACTTCAGAAAGTAAGGTCAGAATGATGAAGCATGGAAGAAAAAAGAGCAAGAAAGGTAATTTTGTTCATTTTTTCTAATATATTCTGTGTTCTGCATTGTCTACCTTTTTGCAATACAGCTGTCTTCGAGTGAAACACAAATTATCTCTTCTGAAATGTAGATTACAGTGATTAAGACAGAGGACCAAAATCCTAATTTTCACCACCGATTCCTGATTTTATCCTTACTCCCCAGCCGAAAAAAACCCATCCATTGATCCTAGTCAATGATTTCTGCTGGGCAGAAGACCACGGGGTAGCCCTGGTTATCTTGCTGCTTCTAGGTGATTTGCTTTCAGATTGAAAAATCAATTTTTACCTTTTAAGAGTGATAGTGCCAACTCCTGCCAGGACCTTGTAACTAGGCTGTGTGTCTTTCAGCTGGCAAGGAAGCAGAATAGCGATCTCTGTCCCTGCACCTTGGCTAAATAATGAGCAATTCTACAGAAAGTTTGTTTTTCAAGAGAGAAGTCCTTGGAGACTAATGACAAGCAGTTAAGTGAGATATAACTGGTTCATATTGTATTTCCTCCCTAACTGGTGTAACACTTCTTTGGAAAGAACCTTGACCTTATCAGCATGAGTTGAGGAAGACAGGAGAGAAAGGTGGAACATGAAGCTGAAAATCTGAAGCTTTGTTTTAAGGCATTCACAGAGAAAACATCTGATTACAATGTCAATTAAAATAATCAAAAGAAGTTTAGAGCAAAGAGATGACTCTGCAGCTGAAGAGGAGAAGTAGGGAAATGGGAAGGCTTGTGAGGCTTTATTTTGTGTAGGAAACAATTCCACACTTTATATGTAGTATTTTTCTATGCTGTTTCTAGGCTTTTTCTTCTAGGGATTTACTAAAGAGTTTTGAAGTTGAAGGCTCATTTTGAAGCTCTCTGCACTGCAGTTTGCTGTTCGTGCGGACTGACAGATGCTCTGTTTCTTCTTGGTGTGGTGCCAACAATGGCAGCAGGTACTGAACTACACTGCACACTGCCAGCCCAGATGGCTTGTCCACACATTAATTGGTTCTCAAGAGTCAGTCCTCCCAAGCTCACCCATTTGTTGCCTTTATTGACTACTGCCTCGTCTCGTTAATCAACACCGACTTCTACAAACTTCTAGTAAAGCCAATTAGACCTATAGCAAGTAAAACTAGAAATATGGCTTTTGTAGCACTGAAATTCAAAATCTAAAGGTCTACAAAGTTAGGATGGGTTCCTAACCTTTACAGTTAGCACACTGGAGACTGATCTGCAGGCTCAGAAAAATATCATACAGCGTTGATGTACTGAAACCCGAATAAGTGACAGAGAGACTTGGGTCACTGGTGCTGATTAGCTCTGATTGGGTTCCTGCTATAGTATCCTAATGCGAAGTTTGAAAGCATGTCCCTGTTCTCTAGCAAGACTTTGGGCAGAGAGGAATAGCAACTGGTTATTGCGCTCTCTCCAGGTAAAAGTAGTGAGAGCTACAAAAAAAAAAAATCAATTATATTTCTCAGTTCCTTTCCAGGGACTTTTTCTGCTTTAAATGAATCCAACTAGAATGCAATTCCCATTATCTGCCTTAAACTGAAAAGCACCTGCCAAAAGTCTTCCAGGTACTCTATACTTTTATTTTTCTTTAGGCTCATTGATTATTTCAAGACACACTCCTATCCCTTGGGAATTTCATACAGCCAATATCATCCTTTGCCTTTCACATCAAATTTTTAGCCTAGCATGTCCTTGCATTTTCCAAATCCCTGGGAAGCTCTCTCTCTTCCTTGTGTTTTGATATATGCATCTAAATAAGCCATTCTTAAGCACTTGGTTTTGTTTTCACCTGAATTACACTGTTATCATTTGCAGGTAGGAGCTTGGTCAAGCCTTGGACACATAGTTTATATACAGTAATATATAAACAGATGAGATGAAATGATAGGTTAAGCAAATAAAGAATATATGTTGGTTTATATCCTTTTTAGTACTTGAAAAAAATCCCTCCTCCCCAGAACTTGAATCAGTTGCCCAAAATAGCTTTCAACGACCAGCTGGTATGCCCTAGGCTACCCCATCTAGCCTCCAGCTCCGATTCAACATGACTACAGCTCCTGTTGGTCCCGAAGCTATTCTGCCAGCCTTTTACAGACCTCTGCTCACAGAAAGCATCCTGCATGGTACTGGATGCCTCTGTGAAAGCGTGTGACCTGGTACCTTAACATCTCTAAATGCATTTATATGTATTTTCCTTCTTTTTCCTTATTTTCCTCCCTACACCCACAACAACATCCCTACATTCCTCTAGTCTAATCTTGCTGATTATGTGACAATTACTGACTTCTCCCATGTCACAGGAGCTGGGCAACCTGCAACAGGGTGCTTGGGGAGCCCATCTGCAGGCTGCACTCTTGCAGAAGACTAATGAGGATGAGGTCTGTCTGACAGCACCTCACCCAAAGTGGGGTTGCATCTGTCCTACAGTGCTGTTCCTGGATAACAGCAGATAGTCATACACTTCTATGAGGCCAGCAAGAATACACGGTGCTGCACCATGGCTTCTCTTTGGCTCCCTTGCCCCACGAGGTCCCTCATCCACAGGACTGTCCCTCTCTTGCCTACAGCACCAGGCTGTGGTGCTGCTTCTGTCATGATGCCTTGACTATGAGGTCTGGGCAAAATCACTTGAATTACCATCAGTGTTATAAACCACTTAATCTAAATTACATTCCCTAACAATGCCAGGTTTTATCCATGCTTTCCTGTGAGGGGAGACTGTTATGCAGAAGGGATTGGTCACTGTGAATGCTCTTGTACTTGGGGTGTTGGAGGACAGAGGCTACAGCACTGGATGAAATGAAATGAGTGCTGGTGTCCTAGTTGTGAAGCCTTCCCTCCTCCTTCTGTTCTTAAAGATTGTTTTTATCTTTTCAGAGGAAGATGAAAAGGAGGTGGACACAAGAGATGTCCTTTGCCAGCTCCTCACAGTTCTGCTGCTGAGTTTTCTTTCCACCAAAAATGACTAATCCAAAGTCTTCATTCTTCTTTCACTGACATTACCCTAACAAAAGGACTGGACACCAAAGATTCTTAAGAGAGTTATTCACACATCTCTTAAAAATGTACCCAGGACATTTTGCTTTGATATTATAGCTCCGGAGCTGCCTGCTGTGAGACCAAGATTTATTTAAATTTCCAAAGAAGAACATGGAGCAGAGAGGTGAAAGTTTGCTCTGGCTAAATCTAAAGGAGACTATCGGTTCATCACTGTTGTTTCCACATCATCTGAATGCTGTATCACCATGTCAACAGTGGGTAAGGGTTATCTTGAGCACCATGCCACTATCTCAGCTCTCTTGCTTTCAGAGCAAAGCTGAATCATATCCAGTGAGGATCAGCCACCGGGCAGGTGTACCACATCTGTACCAGCCGTGATTGTTCCCCTTTACAGATAAAGAGATATAACTGCTCACATGGCATCTACTTTGTGCGTAATAATATCTTTGAACCCCAGATATACTCTGCATAACTAACATCTGATCTAAGCCCAATGACTGGACACCTCAGTGATAGCAGTGACTCTCTCCTGCACATAACCCAAGAAAGGCCACTTCTGAAGAGAAGGTGTCTGATACTTACACAGGTCAGGGACATGCCTTCTTCCTTTCTTGGTGCCAAAAGGCAAGCTGAGGTGAGAGGGAAGGAGCTATGGCCTGAGTAGCCTTGAGCTGTTCTGACTCTCAGCTGCAGTTTGGCCCCTTGCTCCAGCTGATGGGAACTAGAGCAGCACTTTAGAGTTCTGAGAGAAAAATAAGAGCGGGTCCATCAAGCAGTACAGGAACTAGCCCAGTGTATGTCTGTACTGGGGTTACAGCATCTTCCAAGTATGCAGCAATAAACCAGTATATGGCTTTGTATATTGCCATTCCTTAACTATTTAGGTTGCTTGCTGCTTTAAACCTCCACCGTCCCGTCCAAATTGTGTATACCCAGTATGTAAACCATCTTATTTAAAAATATATCTCAGATATATAAATTTTATCAGTTTACAGCTGGCAGAAATTCTAATACTAGTAAGTTTATAGATCTGATCACTTTGGGAAACATTTTTCCAAATTGTGTTGCTCACAATAATGCAAGCTTGCCCTCTGAAGAAAAGCACCCCCTCTGACATGATCTATGTTTGTTAAAAAGGAATGGAAAGCCTTACCTATATACAGGAACTTATGAATTTATCTCTCAGAGACATGCATGTGCAATCTCACTGATGTGGCACTCAGTCATGAGCACTCTGTTTTCAGCAATGAGATGTCTGCACCTCAGAGCCCAGAGGCTTCTACTCATGCCCAGCTCATCCAGCTAACAGCAGCTGCAGTGTAAGCTCTGTGTGGTGTGGTAAGGTGAACATTCAAATGATACATATTTTGAAAATGTTTATCCAGTAAAAGTAAAATTGTTGTAGGATACAGTTAGATCTTACAGTATTGGGATATAGAACGACAAACATACTTCCATAATTGATTAAAAATTAGATAAAATCAGGTACACAGCACAATCTTTTCTTCTTTACTTTTATCACTCCATATTTCAATACTCATTACTTTTCTTCTTAAAAGGAGGTGTTTTGCAGACATAATACAGAATTTCACAGAATGTATTTTCTCATGTACTAATTCTGTATCTGCATTCTTATTTAGTTCTGGGTGGTTGCTGGTAGACATTTTAAGGGAAAAATTTCAGAGAATGTTTAAACTTTAGAGAATTATTCACATTACCATCAAATTTAAGGATTTCCTCTGTTCACAGTTTCTGTCTTCTAGCAACATCTTTTGCTGGAAGTTAAGGGACATCTCCTCCTGTAGTTCTCAAAGATGTAGCATAGACTCCCTGGAGGTAGAGCTTATGAAACAAAAAAGTGACTGAGATGGTGATGAGACAGAAAGGGCAAAAGTGGAGCGGAGGAGGGAGAAAACTCACCAGCAAGACCGTACATCTGCTCAGCAGGGACAAGCACAAACTGGAATGAAGCAAGGTCTGAGAGAGAAAAGAAATAACTGTCAAGGTAGATAATTGTTTTGATGTTTTGCCAAATGAGTGGGTGTTCACAATGGTCTAAGGAGAGTGTAAATGATTATGTAGGTGGTCCTAGGAAATTGAAGAGAGCTTGGGGATGGTGGTGAGGGAAGCGGATATGTAGAAAGCTTTAGAAGTTATTGCAATCTGTGTAAACATACAGAAATCTGAATGTAAACCTGAATCTGCCCAAGTTTCTTAAGGAAAGTCCAGTGTCTTACTGTGGTAGTATGGAAAAATGTTTGGAGCCTCACTTGTAAGGGAGGAAGTACCTGAATGTTTCTGAAACGTAAAGAGACTGGAACTAATTGCCAATTGGAGGATAGGGAATTTCCAGTCCCACATTGATTTGTTTTAATAGGTAATTAAGCTCACTTGAAAATCTCAAATCCTCATTTCTGCCTTGAGTTCTCCACATTGTGTTTGTAGTGGCTTGACCCTAGCCGGTGGCCAGGTGCCCACACAGCAGCTCTGTTACCTCCCCTTCTCTGCTAAACAGGACAGGGGGAGAAAATATATCGAAGGGTCATGGTTTGAGACAAGGACAGGGAGATCACCCACATCTACCCAGGCAAAGCAGACTCGATTTTGGGGAAATAGTTAAATTTATTAAAAAACAAATCAGAGAGGAGTAGTTAGAGATAAAAATAGATCTTAAAAAGAAAATAACACCTTCTCCCCATTCCTCCCTTCCTCCAGGGCAAAACACCAATCACAGTTTATCCACCTCTTCCCGTGAGCTATGGTCAGTTCAGCCGATGTTGGTTCCACGCTGCTTCTTCCTCTGGAGGAGGACTCTTCACTCTTCCCCTGGGCCATTGTGGGTCCCTCTCACAGGAGATAATCTTCACACCTTTCTCCAACTTGAATCCTCTTACGAGGGGCAATCTGCCCCAGCGTGAGTCTCTCCATGGGATGCAGTCCTTCAGGGGAAACTGCTCCAGTGCAAGTCTCTTGCCATGTCACAGAAGTCCTGGCAGCCAACCTGCTCCAGCATGGGCTTGTCTCTCTCTAAGAGCTACAGGTTCTGGCAGCAACCTGCTCCAGCACAGGCTTCCTAACAGCCCCCTTCAGGCATTCACCCGCTCCGGTGTGGGGTCATCTGCAGGCTTGAGGTGGGCATCTACACCCCGTCACCTCCATGGGCTGCAGGGGGACAGCCTGCTTCACCACGATCTTCACCACGGCCTGGGGGACCCTGCTGCAGTGCATGGAGCACACCTTCCTCCCTCCTTCTTCACTGACTTTGACATCTTCACATATTCCCACTCCTCTCTCTGCCAGTTGTTGTGTGGCGCAGTTCTTTTTTCCTGTTTCTTAAATATGTTTTCACAGAGGCGTTCCTCTTCTATCATTTTACTGATAGGCTCAGCCTTGACCAGCAGCGGGTCCCTCTTTGGAGCCAGCTGGCATTGGCTGTATCAGATTTAGGGGAAGCTTCTAGCAGAAGCCACCCCTACAGCCCCCCAGCTGCAGAAATCCAGCCAGGTAAACCCAATACATCGTTCATCTACCAGCCACTGAATTACTGCTACTTTAGCTGGTGCCTTATAGTTCTTGTTATAACCATTGCATGGTCTTGGTTTTTTTTTTTGGTTTGGTTTGGTTTTGACACATTAGTCTCCTGCAATGGATGTAAGAAAGTATGTCTTTCCTCATTTCAGTTGTGTGTGTTTCAGGGGCATTTGGATTTTCTTTACCCCTAAAAAGCTCCTAAACCTCTTTCATATTTCTCAAAGGTAGACATATCCTTAGTATGAAGTGGGGCGGGGTAGAGGGAAGCTGATTATTGTTTCAGAATAAATCATAACACATGGGAGTAGGTGGTGTAAAATCTGGTGCAAAGATTGGCCCCACACTTCTACCCCCCACCCTTAAAATCTGCACCTGATAAGAAAAACATCATGTAAAAATAAATAAATAAGAGCTCATGTCTCACCGCACATTATGGTTCATGAACAAAACATAGACCATGATGTGAAAATGAAAACCCCTAAAATCCTAATTTGATGTGCATAGCTTTTGTACTTCAGGACAAAGCTTGGCAAGTCGAGTGTATTTATTGGCTGAAAACCATCTGCTGAAAAAGATTTGATGTTGAACTGTAATTCCAGGTTATTACAGCAAATTCTGCAAAGGAAGGAAGTAAGAACTGACTACTTATTTTTCAGCTGCTCTAGACTAAATCAGAATGACAAGCACTGGGAAAAGAAATATCATTTCAAACACCAGGCACTGTCTCATGGGAAAGAAGCAGAAATAATTGATGTCTAAAAGTATACTACTCATTAGGCTGGACATGTGTATTAGAGAATTAGTTGTGGATGAACAACAGGATTGACTTCAGTCAGAATTATTGTTCCTCATTATCAGTGTATATCAGCAGTGAACAAAATAGGTCTACACCAAAGACAACACCACAGGCCACCCTCTAGCTGAGATAATTTTATACCGAAGTTTTCTTGAGAACTCGACCAAGGCGAGTTGCCAGAGCCATTTCTGCGATTCCTCGGTTTGTCCTCTGCTGGGACAAGACTATTCACTGGGATGAAGGTAAGAATATAATCTTTTACCAACCAGTATTGTGTTGTTCATTGTAAGCTTGGCTATGTCTCTGATGATTGACTTGTGGTTTTTTTCGTGTCCTTTTGTATTGCCTAAGTCTTTGAGCTTACTGAAGGTAAACAGTACTTAATGGGCAGTATGGTTACTGTTCCACTGCAGAGCAAGACATGTTATCCAGTTATTTAAACGGGAAAAATAAATATATGTGTTTATACAAATGTACAGATCCTTTTACTTAACGCTGTGAGGGGTCAACATGGGCTAAGAGCTAGACTGGACCCCACTTAGGCAGGCTGCAGTAACCCCAAGCTCTTCCCAGGCCCCAGCAACCAAACCCCAGGAGGAGATGGGTGGTCTCCAAACCCTTACATCACTTTTTCAAATGATGAAGGAGCAGGCTATCATGCTGATGAGAAGCTTTACTCCTGCTTTAGGTTCAAGGACACAAGGACAAAAATAATAATTTAATAGGGTGCTTGGCTGCAGTGCCAGGTGTGCAGCTCTCAGCACCCATAGATTACCTTGTCACTGTGGCATCCTGGCTTGTAAACCACAGAATTTGGTGGTTGATACTCCGCATAAAATCAGTCTAGCTCTGTCCCAAATCTCCCTATGAATTTGCTTTTTTCAATCACCCCTCATTAAGGAAAATGAGTCATTAATTTACTCAATTTATTCTCCAGTCCTCACTATTGACCATGTTGCTGTGGATGGAAGAAGAGGTGGCAGAGAGAGCCACACACATCTAGTGGGTCTGCTTTGCTCCAGAAGGCACGTGTGGTTCAGGTGCCTGGGTCCCACACTCTGTGAAAAAGCAGGGACAGCACCCGACTGTAGACTAGGTCAGGAACCTAAGATCATCGATGTCTTATCACAGTAGGTGGCATCACTGAAGGATGCTACTTTCACTGTAGCCTGCCTAAGAAAGGAGTTAAAGCACTTCTATGATAAACACAAGTTAAAATCCACACAACATGGGATTTGAGCTGATCTTTTTAAGCAGCACCATATCTATAAATGTCTGAATTTAAAATCATAGAATCATAGAATGGTAGAATTATAGAAGGGTTTTGACTGGAAGGGACCTTAAAGATCCTCTAGTTCCAACTCCCTGCCATGGCTGGGACACCTTCTACTAGAATAAGTTGCTCAAAACTCCATCATACAACTACTCTTTTTAATGCCTTAGATGCCTTTGTGCTCACATATGCATTTTTGAAATTCAGGAAAAAACTTTAATTGTGTACCTCAAGCAGTACAGGTATAAATTGGTCCTCTGTATTTTAAAAACTGCCATAAATACATTATGCAGGTGGACAAATTAGCACTCTTACAGAGCCATGACTGCTTATTATAGTTTCCAGGGAGTTTATTTCTGCAGAAAGGTGGCAATTCACTCACCTCATTCTCCGTCGGTCTTTAGTTTCAGTAATCATTGCAGTAATCAGTCAAAAAGAAATCAAACTTATTTTTCAGCTTTTTCTGATTTAGGTAACTAAGCAGAATATAAATAACATGTATTGCTTTTAATTATTGTTCTGGAACCATTTTTAAGACTTTAATTTTTAACTGAAGAGAAAGACAGGGTATACATACTTTGTGGACAGGATCATCAAATGGGAAAATCTCTTTGTCACTTCCTTGGACTAGTACCACCAGAAACAGCTGCATTTTCTAAGCCATAGTGAGTGAGGATGGCAGTTAAGCTCAATTTAACAATTTCTGTTTCATAAGAAATTCTGACATTTGGAAACTTGTTTTTCTTCTGAACCAGAATGATTTGCAATGCCTTTGAAAATCTTGAAAAGGTCTGGGCCATTTTAAAAAGCATCATTCTTCTTTTCTAGGAAATACTTGCATTGCATAGTTGAAAATGAGTAATTTCAATGTCAAATTGTCATTAACTTTTTGGTAGTGTTTCCTCTATGCAAATCACTGCTGAAAAGAATAATCATCCCAAATTCAGGCTGAATGGCTTCCGTTTAACTTTCTTTTCTCATGGTCCCAGAGGAGAGCTGTGGTGTACCAGAGGAAGAGCCGGCATTGCAGCAGCTGCTGCTTTTCCCCCTCAACAGAATTTTCTAGCACAGAGATGGAAAGGTGCTGGCTTTTCCCATGATGATGAGGTACTTTTTATTCTCTGACACTTGCAAAGTGATGCTGCCACAGTGATGCTGTGCTGATGAGGTAAGAAACAGACAGGTCAAAGATCTTGAGGAGCAAGAGATGACACTGGTAGAGGACAGGAGAAAGCACAGGCTGCGGTAGCAGGTCCTGGATAGGGAAGATGACAGTGAGAAATGAGTAGAGAGCCAGTGTGGCATGTGAGATAGATACATCTGTCCTCCTGTCGAGAATGTGTTAAAACTGGTAGCTGATTTCAGCCTCATTTGGTGTCTCAAAGGAAACAGAGTTCCAGCAATTTTTGTACAAGAGGCTAACCAGAGAGTAGGAGAGGGCTGCAGTTTCTGACTTTCCCAAGTTCACTCCTATAAATTCTGATCTGTATTCTCATAGCTCCTCATTCTCTTGCCTTTTTTTTCTTCAGCAGTATGACTTTGCAAAGCACTTTAACTTTGCCTCCAAATGATATGAAGCTATATGAGGCAAAAAGCCTTTGTTGGAGCTAAGCTAGAAGGTGTCGCAAAGCAATTTATGATGGGGGTTGAGAAGTCAGAAACTAGAATTTGTCGTACTCTTTGGGATCTCTCTGTATTTGATGTGGACTGCCTGCGTAAAGAGGGTCATGGCAGATGAACAGACAAAATTGTGCAACAACTCATCACCAAGAACAGAGCTGCTGCTCTACACCTCGGGGTACATGGGGACTGGAAATATCTGGCCACTCTTCTCCCTCATTAAATCTACCTCTGCCCATTACTGACTTTCTGCCTCCAGTAATAACAAGCCCTAGTTCCTGCGCCTGAAACTGTTGAACTCTTTTTTACTAGCCCTCATTTATCTACACGGGTTTTTTTGAGACATATTGCCTTTCACAGTCGATCCTCCTATCCACATCTGCTTCTAACTACAGAGTGGGCTGTCTGCTTGTTCTGAGTTTGAAAATGTTTTATTTTGTAGCCTGCTTTTTCATCTTAGACTTATATACCTTACTTTTGGACTTAGATCTTAGACTTTTCTGATGTCAGCCATTAGCACCTTCCAGCACAGCAACATAATCCATAGACACTTGCTTTCTCTTTTCCTCTAGTTATCTTTAAATAAACATACATGATAATTATAGCTGAAAGCCTTGTTTCCAGTTCACCTGTCCACAAACAATCTCATCATGTTTTTCAGCATTTTTTTAATCTACTGTCAAAATTGAGTCTTTAACATTTTGGAATACCCTCAAGCATATCTCACACTGGAATCCACTTATCTTGGCATTTATCTTTATGTATTTCTTTTTTCTGGTTTGCCTTAATCCCATAAAATTTTGAAGTTTTCTTTTTCCCATGCAGATTTTGGTACTCTTATGTCAGGCTCCTGCCGTGAAAACCAGTAATGAAAGTATTGCTTATTTGGAAAAAAAACCCCCACATTCATTAATCGTAGTGACATCTTATATTAACTAGTTAATGTATAAAGGCCTTTGAGCATTTATGAATCTGTCATTTTAGAACTAAAAAGAAGCAATAGTATTTCAAGCAACCAAAGAAAAATTCACCAAGGGCAAATTTAACATTATGCAACTGTTCCAAAAATATTCGTTCTATATGAGGAACAATGCACTTTTTAAAAGTAAAAATCAAAACACACTAGAGAATTTACATATGAAAGCCTGGCTGCTTTCTAGGTAGAATGTCAGTTCTATACTGAATCCTTTTCACTCTGCAGGCCTCTTGCTTGCATTTAAAAACCCTTTGAGCAAAATAGGAAAATATACTTGCTTTGGTTTTTAGGTGTTTTTGTAAGGTAATATACATATTCAGTTTATAGGAAAGCAACATGAATGACTCTAATATTTTTATGATACTCTTATTGCATGATACCTTACTCAATAAGTAGTCCCGTAGATTTTTAAGGGTTTTTGTTTCACTTAATTCGAGTAAATTTTGTTACCTGAGTGATTCTCACTAACGATACTAGATATGGCTTTGAATTGCATGTGTAGTTTGTTACTGCCATTAGGTGAAATTCCTTCTAACACATTAAATATGCAAATACAACAAAAAGTACTAAAATACTCTCTCACCAAAGAAGACATTTATACGGGGAAAAAACCAAAAACCTTGTATTTGACAAACTGAAATAAATTATTTGAAAATACTCGACTGAGATGAAAATGCAGAGTGTTTAAAGGAGGAAGAGAAATAGTGAAGAAAAAAAAACAAGCTAGAGGAATGACTTTACAGGAGTATATCTGATATGTGACACAGCTACATCTCATGCTATGACCACCAAGTGCAGTTATAAAATTGTTTTTCTCACATGTACAGAATATTTTGTCACTACTTTTTTCTTTTGAGAAAGAAAAATACCTTTTTGACTGAGTGTGTATGAGGGCAGGTTTTAGAAAACTGTGCAATAGCAGTGTGCAGGGGTAGTGGAAATGGGTCTATGACCTCTGAACAGGGTGACCCACATGCAAGCTTGCTCGAGTTGCTCCTTGACTCTGCTGTACATTCCTGATAGTTGTCCAGGTGCATGTTAAAGACTTCAGTATGGTATTACAAGTCAAATTAATTATTTAGTCTGTGTGAGTCTAATTCATTACCTTGTATTTCCAGGAGCACAAGAGTATGGCCACATGAATAAACTGCTATGAGGTAAGATATGTTGTGCACCTAAAAAGTATCAGCTACTCCATGGGATTTGTCTACTTACATTCAATTACTCTTGAAAAATATGAGGAAATTTGAGATAACTTACTTCTCCAAGTTTATGGTTATACTCAATGATCTTAAGTGTCTTTTCCAACATAAATGATTCTGTGATACAAAACTGGGAGGAGTGGCTGACACACCAGAAGGCTGTGCTGCCAAACAGTATGACCTGGACAGACTGGAGAGTTGGGCAAAGAGTAACCTTATGAAATTCCACAAGGGCAAGTGTGGGGTGCTGCACCTAGGAAGAAATGATCCCATGTATGAGTACAGGTTGGAGGCTGAGCTCTTGGAAAACATCTCTATGGGAAAAGGCCTGGGAGTCCTGGTGGACAACAGGATGACCATGAGCCAGCAATGTGCCCTCATGGCCAAGAGGCATCCTGGGGTGCATTAAGAAGAGTGTGGCCAGCAGGTCAGGGAGTTCATCGTCCCTCCCCGCCCGGTGAGGCTACATCTGGAGAATTGTGTCCAGTTCTGGTATCCCTGGTTCAAGAAGGACAGGGAACTGCTGGAGAAGGTACAGAAAAAGGGCTACAAAGACGATTAGGGGACTAAATAACTCTCTCAGGAGGAAAGGCTGAGGGACTTGGGGCTCTTTAGTCTGGAGAAGACTGAAGAGGGATCTAATCAGTGCTTATAAATACTTAAAGAGTTGGTGTCAGAAGGACGGAGCCAGCCCTTTTTCAGTGGTGTCCAGTGACAGGACAAGAGGTTATGGGTACAAGTTTGAATATAAGAGCTTCCACTTAAACATGAGGAGCAAGTTCTTTACTATGAGAGTGACAGAGCACTGGAACAGGCTGCCCAGAGAGATGGTGGAGGTTCCATTTCTGGAGACATTCTAAACCCTCATGGATGCCACCCTGTGCAACCTGCTCTAGGTGAACCTGCTTTGGCAGGGAGGGTGGACTAGATGATCTTTTGAGATCCCTTCCAACCCCTAATATTCTATGATTCTGTGAGGATTCAAAGCATGTAAACTACCTTGCAGGAGAAGGTGGCTCCAGGGGATGGCTACTATGAGGCAACTGTCACTCTATACATTCACATTAGCTTTGATGTTTTGATTACATTGCAATGACTCCCAAAATATGGGAATGACAATATCTGTACACTTTTCTTACCCCAGTGAATGCTCTTTTACTTCATTTACAGCTGCTCCATCAGAGAACTGAGTATTCCTTAGGAGTACAACATTTTCTGGCAAATATTCAGCATATTCACAATTGACACTTTAAACTGTGGTTAACAAGGTTGAAAATTACATGGAAAGGTCATTTAATTTACTCCCTACCAAAATACAGGATCGACAATACATTTATCATTCTCTACAGAAATTTACCTAACCTTTAAAGTGACCTCTGGAATGAAAACTCTGTGACTTCCACAAGTAGTGAACTGAAATTCTTTCTAAATTAGAGGTTGTAATTAAAGAGTTTTTTACTGTCTTATCTAAATATTCTCTGTCCTATCTACCATAGATATGAAGAACATTCTATAACCTTCTCTTTTTGCAAAAAGGACATGAAAGCTGTCTTGCAAGTCTTCAGAGTCTTTTTACACTCAATAGTTTACGGTTCCCCATCAGTCTTTCCACAACTTTGCTTCATTCAACGGTTCCTCACATGCAACCAGAAGCATTTTTTTCCAGACCTGTCAGTCTCATTGCTTCTCTTTGGACTTCATCTCCTTCTATGCTCTGTTTCTGAAGTACATTTCTGCAAAGCAGCTACACAGTCTGTTGTTCCTCATCCTGTCCACTTAATTACTCTTCTTTATCTTCAGAACCTTGCACCTGCTAAACTTCACACATGCTGAATTTCATCCCAGTTTTGGACCATTCCTCCAGCTTGTCAGGATATTTATCCTACAGCCTATGCACAGTCATTTCTGGCTTTGTATTATCTGCACTTTTAATAGGCATACTGACCATCCATCACCCAGATTGTAAAGTGAAACATTTTACAGACTTTTGGAGACCTCTGCTTGACAAGTCTTTCAATTTTGTCAGTGAATCCAATTAATTATTCTCTGGAGATGAGTAGCCAAATTCTTTCTTAGCATTTTCATTTAGAAGACTTCATTTAGAAGTTAATAGACTTGCCAAAACCTAGATCTGTGGTAGCAACTTTGTCTTTTCATCACCAAAGACTGATGATCTTGTTGTACAAAGACATTTTTTTTGGTAGAGACAAAAAATACTGTACTAAGAACTCTGTATTATATGCTCCTTGCTTTCTTGCTGAGAAATAGTTGGCTAATTAATGCTTTCTTTGTTCCTTTTTAAAGATAGGCATGGTCTTTGGCTTTATAGGGTGCTTTAGTGCTATAGCTACCATTGCTGGAGTCTTATAAGCATCATCAGTTGTTCTGAAATTTCTTCATCCAATTCCAACCAACAGGATGCTGTTCCGTGACTGGGAGAATGAATCAAATTCTGTTTCACTGAGCAACTCAGTAAATAGGAATACTGAAAAAAATAAAAATTGTTCTTCTTGATTTACATTAAACAAACATATTTGAGTGTGGCCTTCACTCTGCAAGCATTATGTAAGCGATAAAGAAAAAAATCATTTTCAAGATAGTGCTGAGATCAAATTAAAAGTGAAAAGTGTATTCTGTCCTTCCTGTGATGGTTCTTTCTGCGGTAATGTTCTCCTTTCCTGGCTATGACTGACTGCTTTTATTTGTTACAGAGTAGTTCAGCTTATTTATTTCACCCACACACAAAAATGTCAATCCCCCATATTTAGTAGAGAGTCTCATCCACAATTTACCCACAGCTTACTGCATTAACCTTATAGGAGAGTTGGAAACATATAGGGGAGACACTTATAATCCCTGATTCTCAGAGCCAACTACAGCTAAAAGTAGCTTCAGATCCCCAGTGGGCTTTCTCTGAAATGAGAAATTAATATTTTGTACTTTTTGTCTCTGCTCAGTTTCTTCCATGACACTCTTGTTCAGAAGTTATATGCTGTAAACCCGAGTTGATTGTGATGTATTTAGGTCACTTCAGAGGTCAATTTTAGCAACTGAATTCTCTGAGAAAATCTGAATCTAAGTCAAAGCCTATTTTACATTCTTGTTAGTTCCAGCACTCTGTAATAGAGCAGAGTGTCTAATCTTAAACATTTTTTTTCCTTTAACTTAGTCAATACATTATACTCTTGTCTTATTTCATATGTTTTATAATCAAAATTAAAAGACACTACTGTTCTTCTTTCTAAATTTCATTAAAATTCTTGTTGGTTTCTTGTTATTTCATCTTCTCTCCCCTGCATGCTTCAGCATCTGAAGTTCTCAAGTGGTTTCTTCAGTGTATTTCAGCCCATGAAAACTCCTGCACAGCTAACCTGCAAATGTTACAAGTCATTTGTTCTTTCATGGTATATTACTTGATTTCCTCTGTGCTTGAGTGGTGAATGTACTTACCTTTGATCGGCCCTCTGGTTTGGCCTTTATCAGATTTTCTGATAAAGCTGATTCCTCTACATACGTTTTCAAATGCTGAATGCCCTCTCCCCAGGAGCTGTTTCAGGTGGCCCTCCTTAGAGATACTCCCCTATCTTTACTCTCCAAGGGCTTTTTTATTTGACAGAGCTAAACCACTGCACTGGAAAATGTGATTAAACCCATGCTATGGTCTACAAAGTGTTGTATTTCAGTTTAATTTCCACTGGTTTGAAGGTGGAAGAAAACAGAGGCCATTATAAAACAAAACAAAGAGGTTGGTATGGCTTTTGGGACTGCTTTAATTTTAGAGGCAGTTTCAAATGTGTCTCGTGCAGATATTATGCCATCTCTTTGTGTGCAGCCAGCACAGATGAAGCCTCTCAGACCTGCCTGGAGCTGTGCTTGGGTGCAGCAAAACAGAAGTCTCTTCACACAGTCGAAGGTCATGAAACCATCCAGGTTCGGCTCCTCTTAATGCCTTTCCTTATGGGTTGAGACTATAATGACCTAACTTCTATGTCAATTTAGATCAGTCCTCTTTAAATAGAGGCCTTTAGTTAATATTTAAGTCAATCTTTCTTGTAAGGGTAGTGCAAAACTATTTTTGTTTGTCTGTTCCACTAATATGCGTATGTAAAAATTGAAATAGGATATTATTGTCTTCTACAAATACATTAGAGAGAGACAGGCAGCCTATACAAGCAGTAAGTGACAGTTGTGTGAAGGAAAAGCTACTTAAATTGAAGGTAATGTAGGTTATAATGGGTAGATGTGGTCTCTGATCACATTAATGGTGGATATTAAAAGAAGGTTATAATAGTGTGACTCTGGAGTGACTTTCCAACAGTAATACTGGAGGCAAGAATGAAACTGGATCCCAAACAGAGACTGAGGCTCTTCTTCGGATGTTGATGTGGTTGTTTTCTGCAGTGGTGAGGAACTGACTGTACTGACCAAGATTTGTTCCAGGTCTGTGCTTTGTATTCCTAAATCCTTGGTGCACCAGAGGCATTGCTAATGTACTCAGGAAGCAGTGGGGCAGTTAGTACTGCCCTGCACTGCTGCAGGTTTGAAGTTAGCTCTGTTTTGAGAGAAGAGGATGAACTAGATTTCTGAAAATCCTTTCCAGTCTTAATGTTTCTATGTTTCAACATTTTCTTCTTTACAAAAATAGAAGCCAGTAGATAAAAAAAAGCTTTCTAAGGACATTGGGAATTTTGGCTCTGCTTTTCATTTCAAAAGCAGGAGTTGTTTTTCCACAGTTGTTTGTACTGATGTCCTCTGAAGGTGGGGGAAGAGTTCGCTGAGTCTGGAAGGAGAAGCAATGGTAGTGGTGTCCCAGTGTGGTGGTATCATGTGGCTTCTCTCACTGACCTGTACTCCCACACATGGGCTATGAATGCTGATGAATTGCTATAGCAAAGGCTTGACCAGCTTGACCCGGAGCCCTGATGATATTCTGGAGGGGCTGAGTGGAAAGATAAGATTATTGTCCTGGTTTGTGTTCATTTGATATTTTCTAATTTGGACAGGATTCCAAAAGGTGGAAAACGATGTTTGAGAGAGGTGAAGTAACAACGTTAGAAGATGTAGTTTTCATACAGCAGGAACATATATCTGATACTGATGCTGTCTATGTCAATCACTTCTTAGCCCAAGTTGGAGCTAAAATAAGCATATCTAAAAAGCGGTCAGATCCAAGTCTGTCTTTAAATAACTAGGCAGTGAGTAAGATTTGGGGTCCTGAAAAGGAACATTCCTGATGAACTGCATAAAATGTGATGTCATAAGGCTTCTGTGGAGATCAGATTATTTCAGCACTGAGACTTATACGGCTGTTTTAACAACCCCAGGATTGCAGTTATTGCCCATATTGCTGGACCAGGGGAATTTAAAGCAAATTATGATCCTATATCTTATGTAATCGTTCTTAGTAGCTTAGGGAACTGAAAGAGAGTTCTTTCGGCTGTCTTTCTAATATAGTTTCTTGAGGAATGTTTTCCTGGTGAACTTAGCAACTGACAGTTTCTGTTGCATATATGGCCAAGTGTATCATCGGCCAAGTGTAAATCAGACATGAACTGCTCTGGTTTATTGTCATTGTTGCAACAAGAAAATATTTTTTGAGGTAGGAATCATCCTATTTTATTTTTCCTGCTGTTCATCTCTGTTACATTTGGGAAAATTTTACATAAAATTGTATTTCCTTCTTGGACAGCAATAGATTGTTCTGAAATGGTTTGGCAAGTAAAGAACATTCTACTACTTCTGCACTTGGTGTCATTGTGTCATGTTAATCTTACAGAGGTAGAAACAATCATGAATTCATCACTAGAAAATAATGTGTGCTGAAAGACTATTCCTTTTGAAATATGAAATCAGGTTCTTATAATGTGAAGAGAAATCTACATACAGTGAGCTTTAGTTTTGAAAGAGATACAAATTATTCCAGGAGCTCATCTTGCAGAGCTGAAAAAAAGTGGAATTTTAAAACTAAAAAGTGTCTGAATTTTCCCTCAGACACCAATGGACTATCAAAGGATTTGAAATGTTGAACACTTAAAATACCTGATCATTCATTTTGTTTTATGCTCTTTTGGAAATTGCCCCTACAATGTACGTTATTTATGGCAATTCTGTGTCACACCTGTGAATTGCTATTTTCCTAGAGACTTATATTTGTAAAACTGTTCTGATACAAGGCTTAATGCATTTGAAATTACATTATTGTGCAAACAGATGTGTCTGAATAACAGGCCTAGAAGTGGAGGACTTGGTATCTCAAGTATTCGTTCTCATTGTGTCATTTTCTTTAACGAAATCCTCCAAGGAGTGACAAATTCAGTGATAAACAGCAATTAATAATTCACAGTGGCCAGAGGGAAGGAACAGCCGGTTGCACTTCATTTCACACATCTAACAACTAACACACAGCTTGGACACAAAATTGAAGGAGTTGGTCACTGGCTGATTCTTCCTTGATTCAATCTCAGTTTGGACAAAATGAATCCATAAGCATAAACATGCGTCTTCACAAAGCAATCTAACTACTGTCTTATGAGTACAATCTAGGACCTATTCTGCAATGTAAGTTGGTATTTTACCTCATTAAAATTGGAGTCTTTTTCATCTTGTGTGTAATAGAAAAAAAAACGCACCATGAATTCCAGTCCCTTTCATGTCTTTTCTATCATTTTGAGTCTCACTCACATTTTATTTCCTGGAGTTTGCCACCATGAGGAGTGACTATTACAGCCATTTAGTCATTGCATGTGAACATGTAGTGTCTAAAATTACCTTTCATATGCAGGCTCTCTCCAGTCTACACTAAGGTTTACTTTACCTTCAAACCTTCTTCCTTTGCTTGTCTATGCCTTTGCTCTTGCCTGTTCACACCTTCCCATTCTCCAGGGATGGACAAAAAACTTCTGAAAAGTTGGGTCATATCATACCTAGAAATGTCTTTTCTTCCTTTCACATTAAATCCAGATTTAGTGGTCAAATTTTCTATGTCTTTCCTATTACAATGAGACAGACCTGCAGTGATATTCCTGCAGACTAATCACCAATTCCAATGGGTTGCACTGTTTTTTGTTATGTTTTTTTTTTTTTCTTAAGCTCTATTCATATAGTTTTCTTCAATGAATTTCTAAGGTCTCCTCTTGAACAAAGACAAAATTTTAACAGTCATGGTAACTGCCCTGTGACAAGGAGCTCCGTAGCTTCTTATTTCTTCAGGTGATTTTCATCCTGCAATCTGCTCTTTTCATTTAGGCTTACTTGCTTTTTCACTCCCATCTGAAATATATTTTCCTGTTGTATTTCTTCCTTAGATATATCTTTTTGAACATATAGATGCCTGTTATAATTTATCAGTCCTTAAGCATAAGCTATTTGTTTTTTCCCTTATTCTTTTCACTTTCTGGAAATGAGGTCTTTCCAATTTGCTGTAAGGAGTATAGACAGATTGCTGTAAAAATCTTAAGCACTGTTTACTTTCATTCAGGAAACTAAATATGAAAAATATGTCTACATTTGAAGATGTTAACTGATATCCTTGAACTGTTCTTCTGTCCACATTTATCTGTAAACTACATGGGCTAGGTATCAGGTGCTAATTTCCCATTTGGGTACATTAATAATTGAATATGCAACTAATGATTAAAAGTCACATCCATTATGTAGAGAGTTTTCATAGTAAACAGGTAAAACAGTGGTCAAAAATTTCCACGAGGGAAAGATCAGCTTGATTTGTTGTATATTATCAATAGTTTGAAATTCTGAACAATCAATAGGTTTTTTTTGGAAGATAATGCGTCTATTTCTGGTGTTTGGAATTAATCTGGTGTTCAGTGGTAAGAATTTAGCACTTCTGGCTTTTGACTGATGGTCAGAAACATGCTGGACGAGTGCAAAAGCATCAGCTTAGTTCATATTCTTTGGTAGCAATTTTAGGCTGAATTTTGCGTCAGCTAGGGGCAAGGATTAAATTTTCACTAAATACAAGATTTCTTACTGTTGCTAACATAAATTTTTTTGACATGTAGTAAGGACTATCCCAATTACTGGGCTATAAATAGACTGTTTTGAGGATTCTGAACTTACGCTATTTGATATCTTCTTGTATTTGGTAAAGAATCTTTTCCCCTTTTATTCCTTTGGTTAATTTTTTCATAAGCATGCTGTTTCTTGCTCCATATAATTTTCATTTTCCCTGGAAGCATACATTATTTATTTTTATTTGTCAAAATTCATCTTACCTTGCAGCATGCTGAATTATAGATACTCTGGAAGGTTATGTGAGCTGCCTCAAAGTGCTGAGAGATCTTATCTATTCTCATCTTGTTTCAGGAAAAAAAGATGCTCTGTTAAGGTGATTTTGTTGAAAGCCTAAAGTCAGCATTTGGAACATGAATATAACTCAAAAATGTTGTTGGTGACTAGGGTGACAAGTGTTCCTAATAAAAGAACATAAAAAAGAAAGGGTGAAAAATACATATTCTCATAGTAGGAGAGTACTTTAAAGTAGGTCTGGTTTTTATCAGCAAGATGAAGGCAATGAAGCCTTTCCAAGAGTCACTGAGTAGTGAATGAATATTAAAGTAAGATTTACTTCAGTCATTTGAGAAAACAGAAAGGTCTATCAACCCCAAATTAGCTTGCCTGTTGCATTGGTCCAGGTAGAAGTTTCTTCACAGAATCTCTGAAAAAAAACCCATGAAAATTGTGTAAAAAATCCCCGAACAGCATATCTAGTGTTCAGATAGCTTTTGGGTTTTGGTGGTTTTTATTTATTAATTTATTTATTTATTTATTTATTTATTTATTTACTTTATTTTATTTGTTCAATATGCACTGAAAAGTAGATTCTAAACTTACAGGTAAAGAATTACTATGAGAATGAAATGTTTTCTATATTGAGGCAGTAAGTTTGATCCTGTCTGAATTCGCATTAATAAAACTCAAGCTATTTTAATGCTTTTCTCAGGCTGTACAACACCAGGAAAGGGATGGGGTCACTGCTGAAATTCCTTACACCAATTCTGTGCAGCCTGGTGTGAAGGGTGCCATGAAAGTACTTTGGACTGTGATTTGGATTGTAGAAGCTCATTGACTACTTCTAAAAACCATAAGCACCTCTCTAGTGAAGTGCCATTTTCAAAGTGGAAGAACAAATAAGTAAGCAAACATGGTAAGTTCTTTTTGATATCTTGTAAAGCTGCTGTTAGTCAAAAACTTCCAAACTTGCTATCCTGCAAGATAATATCTCCATAAATACTCATCTCTTTGTAAACATACAATAACATATAGCAAATGCAGCAGTTGCATTTGTATATAATAGTTCTTAAGTATTTTTAGGCTGAAGTGCTGATACATTTCTTTTAAAAGTATATTTTTAACTCTTTTTCTCTGTCCTCAGTCCCTCTGCACTATTCATGACTTCCCTCTCAAAAATGTTTCTCTGCCACATGAGTTACTTGTGATTCTTCTAACTGCCTCTGCACCCTGGGTACCAAGTTTCTGTGTGTTAATCTAACTGCTTTCTGCTAGTACTTCCCACTACCTATTAAAGGCACTCATGGTGGAGAAAATTGATTTCATCTGAGAAGATAAGAACAAAAAGGGCCACAAAGATCATCATATCCTTTCCCCTACACCTGCAGGGAACTCAAAAGGATGCATTGAATGTCCAGTCCCTGTGTCTTTACTTGCCAGAGCTTGTAAAAGGTTTTTGACATCTTATAACCACTTTCAAATACAAATTCCTGACCTATCCAACCACTAAGCTTCAGTCCAGAAGTTAGTAACCCACAGAGTGCCAGGCAACTGTCATTTAATAGCTGTTGATAATGAAGTTTACTTTGTAGGGCAGGAAATCTGACACCTATCATTTTAAAATCAATGGAAGCAAGACCCTGCAGACAGACCCATGGATGGATTACCCGTTATAGATGATGACATTGGCGATATTTAAGTTTGTTGTCCCACACTGGCCAGCAGCATTCTGGTCCTACCATGTAGCCTGATAAGTGTTTTCCCATCAGGTGACAGAAGGCTTGGTCATGGTAGGAGGGAATGTTACCCAGCATCACACAGCAGATCGGGGAAGAATTTTCTGGTGGTTTGCTAACTCTCATTCTCACCATGTATCACTTTCAGCTTGCCTCCTTTCTTCTTTTGTAACTGTCCCTAGACAGGAAGGAAGATTGTATTTTTGCTTGAGTTAATACCACTGCATTAATTTTTAAATTAGTATTGATACTATTTACATTTTTGGCTATTTTAAATTCTTCCAATGCCAGATATCCAGATATGTTGACTGAAAAATGATTATAAACCAAAAATCAAATTTGCCATTCCTGTAAACTAAGAAGAAATAATAGAATAACATCAACAGTAAAGAAGAAGCTGATTCTAAATTTTCTTTCAGGTTTAATAATTAAAATATCCATAATGTGAATGATAGCATTTCTAAATGTCACAAAATCATAGAACAGTTTGGATTGGAAGGGAAATTGAAAGATCATCTAGTTCCAACCACTCTGCCATGGGCAGTGACACCTTCCACTAGATCAGGGTCCTCGAAGCCCCATCCGACCTGGCCTTGAGCACTTCCAGGGAGGGCACATCCACTTCTCTGGGCAACCTGTTCCAGTGCCTCACCACACTTGTAGTGAAGAATTTCTTCCTAATATCTAATCCAAATCCACCCTATTTCAGTTTAAACCTGTTACCCCTTGTCCTGTCACTACACTCCTTGATAAAGGGTCCCTCCTCTTCTTTCCTTTAGGCCCCTTTTAAGTACTGGAAGGTCACTATGTCTTCCTAGAGCCTTCTCTTCTCCAGGCTGAACAACCTGAACTTTGTCAGACTGTATTCACAGGGTAGGTGTTCTAGCCCTCTAATTATCTTTGTGGTCATCCTCTGGACTTGCTTATTATTTTCAGCCAAATACTTGTTAATTTCAGCCAAACAATACATCTCTCAGCGACAGCGTCTGTCAGAAGAAATGTCAACCCATCTGCACCATTTATTATGGTTTTTTGCGGGGGAGAGAAGCATGAACGTGCAACAGACCAAGTGTCTTTGAATCTGCCTCAGATTTTCAGCAGTATTGGCTTGGAGGCACTACCCTGATAAGGAAAAAGAACTAATCAAAACACGAGAGTTTGCACCTCTCTGTCCCTGGTTGTCACTTTCCTATCTTTTCTGTAAGAAAGGATCTGGTGGTATTGACTTTTTTTGTATTCATCTTTGTCCTTACTTCTGATCTTGCAAGTGACTAGTTAATTCAGGAGGTTTCTAGAAATAGAAAAGAAAATGGGTTACAATTTAAAGATTTTATTTGGTAACTGTGCTGTCAAAGATATACAGCTTAGATATGTTTGTATTCATTATTTAAAATAATGTACATCCCCCCCACCATTCTTTACTGAACTCAGCAGCTGATGTGTTCAGCTTTCATATAATTTATTACATTTTTTTATTTTTTCTGCTTAATGCCTTCATTTCATCCTTCACCAACAGAAATACTCTAAAATTTGTTCTTCATGTCTTTAAATTATCTTTCACTTGTTCACATTATCAGTGTAGTTCTGCCAGTCTCCATTTGCAGAATATGCAGAGAAACTGACTTATGAATTCATTTATAATAGCATGAGTTGTAAATGTGCAAAACTTCCTCAAATCTGCCTATTAATTTTTAAAGTCTTTGAGTTTCCAGGGCAGAGGTTTTTGTCTGAGGTATCTCATTATTTAGACATCCAGGCGTGGCTGCAGATGGATGCTGTGGTCCCAGCATTACTATGTCTGACCTCTGAAGTCAGTGGGGGTTTTACATGGCCAAAGAAAGTGGCACCATGTCATCAGTTAAAAAAACAAAACAAAACAACAAAAAAATCCCACATCCCTGCTTTGAGTAAGAGATAGAGTCCAAGGTAGCATGAGTTAAGAAGCTGAATAGTGAATAAATCATTCTGAAAATACCATTCAGTTCTCCCTAGTTTTACTGTGAAATAGGAAACCTATAGGTACTTCCAGCCTTTTCTCTTAGTGTTTGGATCAATTGTATTTACATTTACAGTCAAAAAATACTGGAGTATTTAGCAAGTGACTAATTAGATTTGCTAAGAAAATAAAATAGTGTATTTTCCTGGAAATATAGTCCCCAATAAAGTTCCTAGGAAAGACTCAAGTATTGGTCAGCTGTTGAACTAGTTGCACTGAACAACAAGACCAGACAGTGATTTTGAACAGATCGAAAAGCACTTTTCTTGAATGACATCTTCACTAAAAGCTACTTTGGCCCCTGTCTTATGGTGACATTCCAGCTGACACAGAAGTCCACCTGCATGTGCCCCTGAGGTCCCAGCATGCAGTCCCAGTGACTGATAGAAGATTTCAACACTCCTGAGTCCAAAAACGTACAGAGCTGTACAGAGAATCCTAATGCCATATAATGAAAACTCTATCTGATTATTTTTTAGTGGTTTGTTTCAATGCAGGAGTTCTTTTGTTTTGAATAAATAAATTATGATGCGAGAAAATTAAGTGCAAAACCTGGAACCAATGTATTTTAAAATGATAAGAAAGTAGCTAGGATATGAGAGAGCTGGGTGCCCAGATATTAAATGTTGCGATGTACTACGTTTGAATTTGCACTTCTTTGCCTTTCAAGCAAAAAAAAAGAAAAAAGAAACCCACAAAAACCCACCAAAAAACCAACAAAAACCTTACACCTTTCCATTAAAATGTCAGATTTGTTCATTTATATTCATATCTTAAACGTGGCAGGACCGTTGTGATCACCTACTCTGATTTCCTGTATGAAAAAAACAAAAGTAAAATACAGGCAACAGAACATTAGCAAGTAATTTCTGTATCAAGCTCACAGACAGCAGAGACTTTATTTTTCAAAAAGAGATTTAATCTTGATCCTAATATTGAAAGCCAAATGCATAAAATAAACTGAAAAAAAATGAAGACTTTGCAAAGCCATATGACTAACACATTACTTCCAGTCTAAAGTTTTCAGCTTGGAAATGTCCATTCACTCTGTCTATACATTATAACCTGTATATAAATTATATTTGAGAGCTGAAAATGTCTTGTCAGACAAAAATTCTCACACATCCCCTGTGTGATTTTTCTGCTGAGTAAGAGGAAGACCAGTGAAGGAACTTATTCCATTGTTACTGATTTTTATTAGATTTTTTTGGGATGGGGACAAAAATTTCTACACAAAATGCTCCACACAGCCTAGAGGAATGGCTTATTTTCATAAACATCATTGTTCTTCACTTATCATTGGTTATTACATTTGAAAGATAAACAGAAATGTGCACAGCTTTAGGGGTAAAATCGGAGTATTGCAGTACTTTGCATTTAAACATTTAGTCAATAGACAGTATCTAAAATACAGATTTAGGAATGTGTGTAATTTGCATACAGATATATATGAAACTTGCAAATTATTTAGGTAGCTTACAGAAAACCTCTGGATGATTTGAAATCCACACGCAGCTGGTAAGAAGCTGCCTAAAGTTAGATCATATGAAAAACTAGTGAAAGGAAGGTCACTGAAATCCTTTATTTCTTAGATCTTATCTTGACTTGGATTTTCAGCCACCTGTAATACACACAAAGGCCCCTACCATGAAAACAGTAACTCTTGACAGTTATCTGGAAAAACTAGGGGGTGGTTTTTCGGGTGGTTTGTTGTGGTTTTTTTTTGCCTATGGTGCCTTTTTTATTATTGTCTGTAGCTGCCTAATAAAACCTCTCCAGTCGGCCACTATACACCATCCGCTTAGTCTGTTGGCAAGCCAAAAGGAGGGCTGGCTCAGCCAGACTCAGATAAGTTTCTCAGAAGATCTGGCACACAGGGCCCCAAGGACCCCCAGGGCAGGCAGATTTCAATAATCCTGGTTTTTGATTGACTTGATAAAAACACTCAAAGCTATAAGATCTAAGAAAGTATAAAAACCTGCAGAAACTACCGGTCTTTTACTTATTTCCTTTTTTTAATAATGAAGATTTATGCATTAAACAAGGTAGGTTTGGACTAGACACTAGGAAGAAGTTCTTCACGGAAAGAGTTGTGGGATATTGGAACAGGCTGCCCAGGGAGGTGGTTGAGTCGCCATCCCTGGATGTGTTTAAGCATCGCTTGGATGTGGTGTTGAGTGATATGGTCTAGGGGTGAACTTGCGAGTAGGGTTAATTGTTGGACACGATGATCCCAAGGGTCTTTTCCAACCTGGATGATTCTGTGATTCTGTGATTTCAGAGTGGGCAATTCTCCCTCAAAACCTCCAACAGCTGTAGAATGTCCCAAAGAACATGCTGGAAAGAGCATTTCTATGACCTGACATTTCCAGATTGATGATTGGAGTCAGTGATCTTGAAGGTCTTTTCCAGCTAAATGATTCTATCTTTGCCAGCAGTGGTAGGTCCTTGAGCTGGAGCCTGCCAGTCGCTCTCTGAGGGGTAGTGGACAGTGTTCCTCTCCCTTCTCCAAGATAAGGTCGCAAGCACAGTCAGAACTTCCATACTGGCCTTCCCCGGTTACAGAAAAACATTTTAACCGGTGGTTATCCAGGGTGTTGTCAGGCTCTCTGATACAGATATCAAGAAGAGTCAAAACCTTTCCTCGACTGCTGCAGTTTGAGACAGAGCAAACTCACTGTAAATGAATCTCCTAGATAAGTGCATCAGTTTCTATCAACCATTCTCTCTAATCAAGAATCTCTCTGTTTTTCTCTAAGTTTTCTCTCTCTACAGACCATGGGCACTACAGAACGAATGGTGGTGGTATTTAGGACCCTTTGCACTGCAAGTGCTCCACATGCTATCATGATGAGTTGCACGTTGGTTTTAACTTCACTTTTGTAATTATCTTGTGTTGCCTTCATTTGGTTTTACAGTTTATTAAAGTACACTGGAAAACAGGAATTCAGGAACTGAAAAATCTATTTGTGCCTCAAATATAAACAAATGCTGCTGAAGCTCATGTTTCTGAGTGATGCAGCTGTGTGAAGCTCATGCCAAGGAAGCTTGCCTGTATCCGATCAGAATGTGAGTCTCTCTGTCTGGCTCTTTCCGCTGTAAATAAAGTTACTCACTGGTGAGCATCCCAGGAAAACTTGCTGTGTATATGCATAGAGAATACAGATCCCCCTGCCCCCCCCCCCAAAAAAGAAACACTTGATGACCTGGATGAACTAAATACAAAATAATATAACTGTATTTCTTTTCATTCCATGGCAATGTCCAGTTCATTAGTGAACTGGACAACTCTATGAAAGAACAAAAAAAAAAAATACAATTTTATCAGAAAATAAAACCCAACCAACACTCTATCAATAGTTACTGGAGAATTGCAACGCTCCTTTGGGTTAAGAGATTGAGTTATAAGTCTTGCTTGTGGAATTTGATGAATGCTATTATCTGGAAAAAAGAAGCAGTCATTTTTTTTTGTTTTGAAGCATTTTTATAACTTCAGCTGAAGCACGAGTTCTATAGACACTTCATACACATAAGTCATTACACTGAAGTCAAAAAATGCTACTTGGACACCTGGGGTCATACATTGGTATCTTCAGAAGCAGCCTTTATTTTTCTGGGTCTTATGCTGTATTCTAAAAGAATAAATCCCTGCTCACGATTGCTCAGCAGTAAGTAGTCTCAGTTATTCAGGCTGTTATTTGCTGTAGCTTAATAGGAATCTAGGCTGTGCAGGCAGAGAATGGAAAGAGGTTGGTTCCTACAGAGCATGATTCAGAGGACCTCTTTTAATTGCCTCATGATTGCCTAACCTACATGCTCTGAATCTTCTCCTGGAGATGTCTGGTTGCCAGGAAGGCTAGACATGTCCAAAGTCAGAAGTTAAGAATACCAGCCTTGCCTCCATAGCCCTCTTGCTCAGCTCAGCACTAAGGCTGAGGACAGCTGAGTTTGGTGTAAAAGAGCATTAGATGGGCTCCATGTTTTTTGTACCTTTTGAAAGTCCTTTTGTTAATCTTTTTTACATCTTGGTGTGGCCTTGTAACTTCCATTCCTCCATGTTTCTGCCCCACAATATGTCACAAAGCCCACAGTCTTAATTTTCAGACTCTGAATCTAGATTCTGTATCTCTCAAAAGGAAGCTTAAGTTCATCTGAAGGTGTGACTGAAAAAAGTCCTTTTCTATTCTCTCTTCATCATGGCAACAATGTGGTTTGTGATGGCTCTGATTTCACCCTGCCTTTGCGAGCTGTCAATATACCAAGAGGCTTATTCAGACTTCTTTCTGCCTACCAGGCAGCTTCCTGCTACGAGGCATTGGCTCGGCTGATGTCATCCCACACAAGTTTCACTTGGGCAGATAAGGTGGAAGCCCTTAAAGAAGACTGTTGGAAACCAGCAAGACTTCTTCAGTTTTTCTTTGGAAGATCCTCAACCCTGAGCAGAAAGCACTAGGCTTTTCTAAGGAGGACACAGACCTGCAGGATGGCAGTTTCCTGTCCAGCTTCCCTGATGCAATCTCTGTATCCTGGAATTTAAAATTTGATTTACCACATGCAGCTGTCTCTATTACAGCATCAACCCATTCACCCTTAGCAAGTGGGTGGACTTTGTTTCTCTTTTCTGTTAATATCAAAACTACATTTAGCCACTGTACATTTCTATTAGTCATAACTGTTCCTAAGCCAGTCATCCTTTTCACTTCCCTGGGTTTAGCAAAAAAGCTTTACAGTGGGACTTAAACCTCACTGATCACTGCTGACAAAAAAAAAAGTTAATGGCCAAAAAGGGTAAAACAATTCCTTTGACTCAAAAGCACCTGAAGTTACTGCTTTGTGAAATTTGGTACAATTCTGTCATTTGGAGACCATGGATGAAAAAAGTGATTAATCTTGAAACAAAATCTAAGGCATTGTAATCTTTCTGTGGAGATTGCTTTCTGTCAGCCTGATTTCTCAACAGGTCTAATGAGAATGTGAAAGATTTGATCCCAATCTTAGTGAAATCAAAGTAAGTGTTCCCGGTGATGCCTGAGTTCTGTTGATGCTTAATAGGATTAAGTTGTTTCAAAATTTCCTTTGTTCCAATAAAACAACCTCTATACATAACACAAGTGAACTGGTCATATTTCCTCCATTGCAAGCTATCCCCAGGGTATTTTGTAAACCTTCTGTTGGCCAGACTCTTCCTTCAGGGTTTTCCTAGAGTCAGTGTTTAACCATGAGAAATTTCTTGGTGAAATGAAATAAATTAACATGATATCAAACTAAGGCCACCCTTTTTACAAGGATGTCCCCTCCCATGTGTTGTTCTGTGAGAAAATTTCTAAACTGCAGTGCTGCCAATTTATGTTCTAAGATTCATTTATATTTATGGTTCCAGCTAACATCTCTGAGCTGTGGATTTAGACGTCACTGCCCTTTTTTCCTTCACATATGCCCAAGCACAGGGAGCTAACACTTGCCCCAGATTGAGAGACATAACAGCTGGGACGGTAGTAGGACACGCAAGCTGATACCTCAGTTCTTCCCGCTTCTAGTCCTTTGATTAAAGTGCATTTGGGCAAATGCACCTGAATCTGCAACATGGGCTCTGCAGTCAGAGTGAGCAGGAAGATGGATAGCTCAGGGGAAAGTAAAATCTTTTTTGGTCACAGCGAATCCCTTTGTTGGAATGTCATCATAACTGCTGTACCATTTGAAGTTTTCCTGTGAAGGTCTAGTAAACGCACTCACAAAACAGCCAGTGTTCAGGTTATAAAGAACAAAATGGAAAGGACCAAGTGCTGGTCTGCTATTCAGCTCAATATTTTGTGAAGTAATTGTGCTAATATGGAGCTATGAGTTTTATTTAAAATTCATAATAATGTGCATTTCAAGGTCACTACACTCTTTATTCTGAAAACTTCTTCTGCATTACTTCATTCAGCCCTATAAAACACTTATGGAAAGCACACTAAAAATAAATTCCTTTTGCACTTCTCTCATTTAAATTGCTTTCAGGAAAGTGCTGATATCAAGCAAGAGGCACCCACATCCATATGTTTACATTTATAGCAATTCTCAGTCACTTTTCTAATGTTAACTAGGAAATTGTTATTGGAAAAAAGTGTAATTACTCACAGACCAGCACTCTCTCTTCATATTCACTGCTCTTATTGATGTTTATGGTACCTACAACAATTGCGCTCACATTTAGGGTTGTGGGACGCAGCTGAGGCACACAACATAAAAAGAGACGTGCTTTTCCCTCCAGGAAATCACAAGTCAGGGTGATCACCACTGGGTTGCGTATAACACAGGTGAGAAGAAACATTGCAAGATGAAAGGTGTGTTTCTGCTGCCGAAGCACACGTCATCTCCCTGCAGCAGATTTCCTCAGCTCAGGAACAGTTGGCTTAACAGGGTTAGTGCCGAAGAGAAGTTCCTTTGCCCTAGGTGCTTCTCAAGGGAATATTTTTTTCCAGTCATTCACACTGATAGATGTGTCTGCACAGAGTGATTCAGCTCTCCTGAATGGTCGCTAGTGGCAGCCGTGCAGTGTGGGAAGGGATGTAGGGAACATCAGGGCCCTGCTGAGGGGCTAGGGAGGAATATGAGGCTACAACAGCTTTTGTGATCAGGAACTGAACTGGTTCAACACGGAACAAACCCTAAGTTTTCAGCTATTTGGAAAATATGTTCTTGTTGATCAAAATTTTCTGGCAAAGTGAAGGTCTCCCTTAGTCTCCTCAGAGAGAAACGGATACCCTATCATAAAACTTGTGTGCTTTTTACATGGAAATACCTCTTCCAACATCTTTATCCTTCTTAAGGTAATTGTTTGTTGACTGTTTTTATTGAAAGTATTGTAATCTAGCAAATGCCCCGGGCAGCTGTGAATAATGCATCGTAAGTATATAAACACTATAGGTCTTGTCCTTTCATAGTAGGTCCCACATGGTCATGTCCCACCATGCGAGGTAGAGGTCTTTGATGCTCTGTGTGAGTAGCTCCTTCCTTGGCAGGTTGCTAAGGTCTCTCTTTAGGGTCACCTATGATGTATATGACAAATAATAAGTACCACTTGAGTTGCTGAGGTCTCTCTTTAGGGTCAGCTATGACATATATAATAAATAATACGTACCGCTTTGTGTACTTGAGAAGTATCTAAATTTTGTGTGCTGTGACTAAAATGTTTGTTGAAAATCAGCAAGATGTTCAAGTCTGAAATGTAATTATACTGTTGGGGGGGGGGAAGTTCTGATTGCTGCTAACTCTGGAAAAAAATATTTAAAATACATTTTGTATTGACTAGATGTGTCTATTGTGTCTCAGTGAGAAATGGCTTTTTAGAGTGCTGTGGCATAGCTTGTTCTTGCTGTACAGCTCCTGAGTACATCAGAAATACAAGGTAGTCACCTAATTACAGAGCAGATACAGTGTTATTAGTGATGCGTAGTTCAAAATGGAACCATAATTACGTATGAAGATCACTCCAAGAAACACTTAATTGCATCACTTATTGCTAACAACTTATAGCTACCAGCATGTTGCTGAGTGATAAAAGCAGTTCTTCCGCACACACTCCTGGGTCATATAATATGCTAAATCTTTGCCAGGACAGAGATTCAGGAGAAGGGTGTACTTGTATCAAGGGCTCAGATATAGCTCTTTAGAAGAATACATTTTGTCTAAAACAGAGTGGAACTGCTTACCTGTTTTTTATTGCTCAAAAAATGTCCACTCTTCGAAGTGAAACTACCAATATTTTTTTATATTATTTGGATTTTTTTTCCTCAGTTATCAAATGGTTTGCATAGGAAACAAATTATAAAATACTGCAGTTATAAAACTAATTATACACTCCTAAAAATGATTTTGAACATTCTGTTGAAAATTCATACATTCGTTCATATTCACATATTCTTATGGTTTATTGTAATTTCTTAGCATAACTCTTTTTAAGAAATAAAAAGGTGACATTTTTAATTTAACATATCAGTAAAAGAATCATGAACAAAAGAGTTCCATACTCAATTTTGTCACATTTTGAAAAATTTCCTGAAATTTTCAGATCATGTTTCAGCTCTGTGAACTGTATTGAGATTTGCTGCAAGAACTCTTGAGACAATAATATAAACATATTTATAGAACAGCCTGAGGCTGTTTTCCAAATTGATAACTTACAATTTTTTAAAATTTTGAAACTAAAATACATAAAAATAGATTAATCTGTTGTACACTTTGTTTAAACTTGCTCTTAAGAATGGTAATTTTTGTGATTGAAATGAAAAATACTGGTTGTGCGTTTTTAAATATTCCATTTTTTCTTCTTGCTTCAGCTCAATGTTTGCAAACATATGATAACGAAGACAGCCCTGTGTAATAAGCTTGACTTGAATGTTCACATTTAAAGCAGGAGATAGAGACCAAACTGCATAGCTGATTTAATTAAAAACATTGAGTTTTGTTTATTTTAAGCTAATGTGGCACATATGATTTAGTTTTTCCTCCACCTTTCTTGCTCCATTTTGCAAACATTGTCTAGAACCCTTTTTTTTTTTCCCCTCTGGACAACTCAGAGGGAAAAAGAGGCAAAGCTTTCATCTTTCAGTCTTCCAGCACAGGGCATTTGGAAATGTTCTTTTTGGGAATAGGATGAACTGACTCTTTCAATTTACTTTTCTTAAACAATCTAGATCCACGTCCGAATCTAACCTTTTTGTCTCTAAGTCATCACAAGGGAAGGGTGAGGAGTCACTTGGAATGGTCTACACCTTGGATGCTGACTCCAGCAGACAGGTGTCAAGCCGCAGAAAAGACCTCAGCAGCAACCTCAGTTCCTTAAGGAAGGCAGCATCCAGGGCTGGAGGTTTTGCTTATTGCCTCCGGGGCTGCCAGAGGGATGTCCCGTCTTCCAGATTTCCTTTTGCTTGACTGTTTCTTTTAAACTTCCATCTCTGTCTATGAAATGACCTTCTAGAAATGGGAAACTTCAGGAACTCTGCAGGATATGTACATATAGAAAAACATACACACATACATATATTTACCATCTACGTATATATATTTACAATCTTTCCCATAACCCCATTTGCCAGTTTATTCTGGAATTTAAACTGTGTCTTTAAAAAGCTGCCTGGGGAATGAAAATAAACAAAGAGAACCTGATGGTCCCTCCAGATGCCTTCTCAAAAACTCTCAGCAGTGAGGGGAAACGCCCTGCACAGCTGACATAATAACTGATCCAATGAGTTGCATATTTAGATCTTGCATCTGGGGGAGTTCTGTGGGTCGTGAGACCCCACAGGCTGCAACCCAGGGTTTGTTCTGTGGGTGAAGGCATGGGTGGTATGGGGAGAGCCCTGTATTTTTTCCCAGACTGAAGTCAGCAGCTTGGAGAAAGAGAGAGCTATTTCAAGAAGATTTTGCAGGCAATTGGCCTAAGACAGGGAAAAACTGCCTATAACTTCTTATCAGATGCTTTCCACAAAAAAAAGTGAGGGGAAAAAATTTGAATTGCATTTAAAAAAAAAATTAATAGTTGTACACAGATAAAAATTATCTCTTCTGAGCTATGGAATTTCTGCTAATATTGTAGAGACAGAAATCAATAACAGCTATCAGGAGGTGTGTGTATCTCTGCAGTAATGTCCCTGAAAACATGTAATGTCAAGGAGTGAAAAATGTGAAAATCTCTGCTAGACGCAAGGGAAGCAGAGGATCTTCAATTCACACCACTCTACAGACATGAGGCTTTTGATGCACGCCAGAGCCCTTATATGATAGTGATCTAAGGAAAAAAAAAAGAAGGCAATTGACGGAAGGATAGGAACAAAGTGTGTTATAAGGAGTACAAGTAATGTGCTATGAAATTGCAGTCAAAAGTAAAAATTTGTCACTGTAAAGGACTTCTCAGCATGATGTTGTGGCCATGTGTTTCTTGGCATTTTAACAAACGGGAAAATGCTGCTTCCTGAACTGGCAATCGATCTGCCCCCCAATGTTAACGTTAGCATACTTGGGATTTGGTAACTTGGTGGCCTTCCAATTGACAAGAAATATTTTGATTTTTCTCTTAATTAATCCATATTTTGTCACATTTGGTCATCTTACATGGTACCAACTTAATAAATAGGCTCATTATTTGCCTTCTGCCAACTTACTCTTCTTTTCTGCCCTTAGCACCCAAATTAGATGTTCTGCCACCTACACCCTGCCTGGCTGCCCGTTGCTTAAAGCACAGGTGAGACAAACTCCTGATTTTGCTCTCAGGGCCAGTCTTTACAACATCTCAGAACATTTGTTAAAATGTGCCTTATGGAGTTAGTCAAGTTTTGCCCTAAAACCCGGGGGGAGGGGGGGCATGCTTTCAGAGCTGCAGGTCTCCCACAGTGGGACTTTCTGTGCTCAGGCACAATGTGGGCAGAGGGCAGGGCAGCAGCCCAGATTGTGGGAGGCAGAAGAAGTCTGATTTCTGTTTAAATGCAAATTCACTAGGCATTACAAAATGCACTTTTCAAAAGCATTTAAGGTGGTCATATCTAGCAGATACTCACATGGTGGAGTGGTCATTATCTCTTTCCTCCTCCCTGCTCACACCTTTTCCTGGCTCTGCCAAATTTCAGAGTTCCTTCTGCAAACCAGGGAATGGAAGAGCAAAACTGAGAATGCATGAAGATTTCTCTAGCGTGCTCAAACCCATATATATACTCGCTACTCCTGGCATTTTATCTGTTTATTCTTTTCCTAATATTGTAATAATTTCCTAAGGAAATGCTGTCATGCTACTTGTGTCTCATTTCCCATCTAATAGCCTGCATTGGCCAATCTCAACCGAAACTGAAAGAGAAGTCTTTGCCATAGTTAAGTTTTTTACTAGTTCTACTAAAAAGGGTAAGGAGAGATAACCTAAACTAATGTCAGCACTGGGGAAAGACACACAGAAGGTTACTCTGTTGTAGCCTGTCAGTCAGTCAGAGCACAGTCACTTCCCTGTACTGTTGGAACCGAAGGTGTGCTATCTTACATGCTTAAGCACAGCACCATGTTCTTCAGCTGCCATGGATTTATATCCAGCCAGCACAGGTCTGTTTGCACAGGCTCACACTTACATGCTTTGGCATTATCAAGAAAAATCCAAGAGATTTTAATATCAATAAATGAGAAAAGAATAAACTACTAAAATCTGGTGTAAGGAATAGAAAATTGGTTGTGATTTTGAGGGAGAAAATGTCAAATGAGAGAAGCAGGAATATTATAGCTGTAGGTATTTATTTTCTCTGTTCCTATGCCCATTTTAAAAAAGATTGATTTTACAAGACTGCTGTTATTATTTTTAAGTATGGTTGATTCTTGCCAATGTCTTAGTTGTTCTAAAACTTTCAGTTTGTGCACAGCTAATAGAAACCCATGATGCCAAAAGCTGGTCAGAGACAGAAGGGTATGCTTATTATTATGACAAGAATGGTAGATAGAAAGGGAAAAATAAAAGCAATGAGGATCTGAATTATTAAAATAAATAAGTTTTCTATGGAGGCAACACTTTTCTGGGTGGATAGTTACAAGGAGAAATATACAAAGAATTAGACAAGATAGTCTGCATTTGAGGATGGCATATATATGAGAACTTTAAAAAAACTTTTACAGAGACCATGAAATGTAGAGGTGACACAGTGAATACTAGTTGTCTGAAATGTCAAGAATTCGTGAGTAATGTAGGTTAGATCAACACTGAGATGTGTGAACGCTCTTCAGGTTTATGTCAAGTACCATGCATTCACCGCTGCAGTCACTCACCATTGTGTGTATGAAGTGGGTGTGCAGGAGGCTCCATAAAAACAAATTTTCTATACCTGCTCCCCAAAGCTGTTACAGACAGAAAACTCTTCCTATTCTTAATAATGAATTTTAAATATTTACCTTGAAAGGCCAACAACCATAAAACCACAGTGTTAGCACAGGAAAGGAGGAAACGTCAAAGACATCTCCAATGTTCTAGACATCTGCAACAGCAGGAAATTTGTTAGGTGAAGATAACCAGAGACAACCTTGGTGAGTGGGCCCTTTTTCTTAGTACATAGCAAGGCAAAACCCCAATAACCTGCTACACCTGGCAGTTTGACCAAAGGTGAAACTCATCTTACTGAAAAAAGCAACTGGTCTGGAAAGGACTAAAGGACAGACATCAGACTCCCTGCCCAGTGCAATCTATTATAAAAGTTGTAAGAACCAGTATAACTATTGTCAAGCAATGTTCTAGCTGTCTTATGACTATTGTGTTCCAATTTTTGTTTGTTTTTTTTCTATTTCTCTCAGATGTGGTCACCAATACTATTTCGGTATGTTTTAGGAATTCTACCTTAAAAAGATATCATAAAGATATGCTCTACTGAGATATCTCAAGTCCACTGACTTACTCTGACATTCAGTTTCATGTACACTAACTCTACCAATAACTTTAGGTGTTTTATTGGTTTTAATCCCTACCTTCAGGGTTTTTTTAATCTGAAGGAATACAGTGCAAGGAATGTAATTAAAATGAGAACACGGCTTCAGAGAGAAAACATATAATGCTGAAATATGATATAAAAGAGTGCCAAGAAAAAATTCCATATAAAAATGCAATGAAAAGTTACTGTACTATACCAAACAGGAGGATTAAATCCAGCACCAATTAGCATATCAAATAGATATGGATCCTCCTGTAGAGGGAGAACACAATCCCTCTAATTATAGGTTGTGAATACAGCTGACCAAGGAACAAACCTCTCATAAGAATAAATTGAAGTTTCAACTTGTGTTTCCATTCTGATGGGTCTTGAAAATAAATGTAATTATCTGTGGTGGATTTTTTAAGAGAAAGTAGAGCAAGAGAACTTCATTTGTAGTGATGATCAGCACAGACAAGTGAGATTTGGGATAAAACCTTGACCTTAATCAGACAGAACAGAAGTTTAAATACATCTCTCTCTCGTCCTACCTGAGAGTTCAGTCCTGGCAGAGTGAGAAGAGGATGGTCTTTCTGCCTAGGAAAAATAAAGATAGAAAACCTTGATGACGTTCTTGCTTGAAAATCTCATCAAAATAGACAGAATCCTGCCAACAACTTTTGTTTAGTAGATCAATACTTCCTAGTGGTCACAGGGTCACAAAATCATAGAATGGTTGAGATTGGAAAGCACCTCTGGAGGTCGTCTGGTCCAACCACCCTGCTCAAGCAGGATCACCTAGAGTCAGTTGCCCAGGACCATGACCATATCTAGATGACTCTTGACTACCTCGAAAGATGGGCACTCCACAACCTCCCTGGGCAATCCGTGCCAGTGTTCACATTCTCACAATTAAAAAAAAAGAAATCATGACATTCAGAGGGAACCTCCTGTGTTTCACTTAGTGACTTGTCCTGTTACTGGGTACCATTCAAAAGAACCTGGCTCCATCTTCTTTGCACTGTTTCTTGAGGTATTTGTAAACATTGATAAGGTCCCCTGAGCCATCATTTCCCTGGCTGAACAGTCCCAGCTCTCTCAGCCTTTCTTCATGAGAGAAATGTTCTAGTCCCTTTGACATCTTTATGGCCCTTTGTTGGACTCTATCCAGTCAGTCCTTATCTCTCTTATACTGGGGAGTCGAGAACTGGACCCAGTCCTCCAGGTGTGGCCTCACCAGCGCTGAGTAGAGGGCAAGGATCGTGTCCCTCCACCTTCTCTTGATGCTTTGTCTAATGCAGCTCAGGATATCATTTGCCACACACGAGGCACACGCTTGCCTCATGTTCAACTTGGTGTCCATCAGGACACCCACATCTCCAGTTGGATCTGTTACCACTAGTATCTCCACATTTTCTTTCCTAACCAATATAGTGTGGAATAGGGTGTTGCTTCTCATTTATGTATGTCATACCCCCTTTCTGCTGCTCTAATAAGTTAAAGGTATAAAATTATTACTTGTATCTTCAGCTGAGAGCCCCCTCTTTTCATGATGCTAGCATGATGGAAAGGGAACTTTGTGAAAATGTAAGTGAAGTCCATTATTTGAATTGCCTGCTAATTATGAAGAACTGCATGAATTTAGTTATAATAATTTTAAGAACTAGAGTTTTTTAAAAGTTATTCTTGCTAAAAAAACTCTTTTCTTTTTGATCTCTTCCTACCAGAACAGCAGTGTTCCTCAGCCAAATAGTTGTGCCCTGTCAGATCTCTGACCTTACCCACACTCTACTTTCAGGGGATTATTTCATTATTTTTACTCTATTTTAGCTCATGCTGTTCAAAATCACCCGTGAAGCATATCACCCACCAACACACCAGTCCTGGAAGACTGACATGCAGTTTACTTCATCGTCCCTGCAGGGCCCACTGAAGTTATGACAATCTTCTCTGGTGCTACGGAGGAGAAACAAAAGTACTTTTTATAAAATTACTTTTTCTAAAACACTGACTCTACTGATTACTACTTGTTTGCACAGCAGATGGGGGGAAAAAAAATTTATCAGGAATGGTTCCTTTTCCTCTTAAGAGGATATGAGACATTATTTTGGGTTGAAATCTACTGGAAAGACAATTTTCTTCTTATAGCATCACTGGGAAGGCACTAAACAGAAAAAGGTTAGGAAGACCAACCCTTGTTCTGCAGATGTGATTTCTTGTTTTGCTGCAGACATGATTTTTTTTCTGAAGCACAGCAGGACATCAATAGAAACTGGGCCCCTAAATGCCGTTGTAAATCAAAGTGAAACTGTAAGGGAAAGTTAATGGGCCCCATGCTTAAATACGTGTGTCTGAAAATTTCCCTCACTACCCATTCTAATATAAATGTGTGAAGGGAAAATTGAGCATGTTACAGATTTAGAGTTCAGTAAAGCACTTGGCACTGTGTTTCATGAAATCTTACTGCTAAATTAATTCAGATTGACTTGGATAGCAGCATACTCATGTGGGCTGAAAACTGCCTGACAGATTGTAAACATGTGGCAGTGATAAAGAGTCCTCCTTCTACAGTGTTAAAGATACGTGCCTAGTGGCATATACTGTAGGGACTGAAACTAATCAAATCTCATTATATTATATTAAAAATATAAACATCCTCAATATTAGCTGTAAAGAGAGACCCAAATATGGAAATACTGAATTATATATAATTTCATACAAGTTTATTAATCTTTTTGAGGTACAGAGATCAAAATTCCTGAACAGAATAGAAATATGGGGCTAAGAGATTAGAAATGTAATTAGTCTGGACAGAAAAGAAAAAAAATAAAAAAAACACCTAAGGAACCTAATAATAAAAAATGCAATGAAAGGCAAGTAACTAGAAAATTGTACTATCCATTGACAATAATCAACAAGTGCATTATACAAAATTTTGCAATATGATACATGAACAACTTAAGCCAGTGACTTTAGAGTACATATACAAAGTCATGATGTAATGGACTCATTTTGTTCCCATGTTAGCTATTGATCATACTGATGAGAATTATTTCACTATTATTGCTTGAAATAATCTTCTTCCTCCTATGGAATATAAAAAAATCAAATGGCTCTTGTGTGTGATGGAACAGCAGTTTATATAGTGAAGCTCTGAGCTACCTCTTGGCATTGCAGAAATACGATGAATAACAGCAACAACTTTTCTCTATATCTCTGAGCTGACTATATCCTTCTTAAGGACTGCATTCTTCATATTACCCAAAACTCATCCAAGGAAATTTAGACAATTAAAACAAAAAACACAAAAACTGAACTGTGCTTGAATGCAAGGAAATATCAAAACAGCCATACCTGCAGAATATTCTAAAGAGTTGAGGAGGTACTAGATGTCTTCATTCTTGAAAATATTGAGAGCCGTTTTACTCCATTACAGGCTCACTGAAACCCACTGGAAAACCTAAGAGTAAAAGTAAATATTCCTCATACCTTGACGCACAATTTTGACAGTATTCAAAATGTGTATTTTGCAAACACAAAGATAAGCACAATCCCTGAACTGAAGAGCACATAGATTAAGAATCACTCTACAATCTTTTCCCTGTACCTTTACTCTGATACAACCTTTTGATACATCAGTTGTTCTATAGGACACTCCCAAATGCTAGGTCTTCAGCTTGTGAGAAATCAGAATTCATCTTCAGTCAAGAAGTTATTTAGCAAAGAATGACATTGCATGAATAAATAGGTACTACTGATAACTGTATGGCATGTAGACATAATAAATAACACTCTACATATTTGTACTACCATTAGCCTTACTTATTTCACCCTGTGCAAAAATTTGTTACACCTGTATCTTGGGAGTTCTGTAGCAGCTACAAAAGAAGCAGCCTTTTACCATCAAAAAAATGGATTATAAGCTAGCAGGTGATCCTATACTCATACGTGTTGTAGCATAGATTTTACTGATAGTTGTTGGTTTCTGCTTCACATTTAAAAGAGGGGTGAATCAACCAAACTATGAACTCTTTCTGGTGAATGGCTTAACAAGCTCAAGATGGGAAAGGACTAAGTGAGTTCAAACCCAAGATAATGAGAAATGCTACGACCAGTTGGGTATCTTGATCTATTATGGCCTTATTTGTTATCTTCTGTTTGCTGCCCTATCCTCCACCCAACTCACAACCCACTGGTTAACAGAGAACAGCACTGAGCAGTTGATATTTATTTCCTAACGAACAAACCTCCAGTGTACTGAGCTTGACAAAAATGATTGTGAACCAGTTTTGAAACAGACCTTTATTCCAAATAAAGCAAAAAAGAGTGTCTAGTCTAGTCTACTAATTAATGCTGCATACATTTATATAGCTACATTGCTGTTTCTACTTATTTTTTCCAATACGTGGACAAGAAACCCATGCATCAGCCAAATAACCAAATTGCTTTTAGCCTAGACTGGTAAGGCAGAGAGGTTTTCATGTTAATCATCACCCATTAATGTTTTCCCAGCTGAAAAGAACTCCGAATATGACATCCCTCGCTTTCTGGCACTAATGCTACAAATTGAGAGTAATTAAATGCAATCAATGGTGAGAGAACTAGATGCTGGGATGCTTAAGTTTATTCTCAATGTGGCCAAATATATACAGTCCCAGAGGGGAAAAAAGAATTTATTTTTTTTTATTCTGTTCCTTATATCATCGAAGGGCAGAAGACAGAGTTAGTATGGAAAAAATGAAAGTATGAACCAAACTGCTGAAAGATAAATACAATGCAAGCAAGAAACTAAGGCAAATAACCTTCAGCTGGATCACCTGGACATTATTTTTCCCTAGTAACAGATATTTTTCTTACACATTCAGCATTTCAATTATAAACATTCTTTTCATTATTTTGTTTACACTTTTTTTTGCTACTTAAAACAGAGAAAAGCACTATCAGTTTAAGTAGAAATGATGGTTTGTCCTTGTCCATAGGTCCACTTGGAGAAGTCAGGTACATGCTTAGTCGCTCTAGTTTAATTTTACTGAGTGCTTTTGGAGACCAGCAAACAGGCTTCAGCAGAGGTGCTGGCCTAAGAATTGGAGGAAAGCTCCACAGCCAGTGGAGCCTGGAAAGAAAAGGAAATGGGTATGAGCCAATCACCTTTCTGTTGGAGAGGGGAAAACACCTCCCTCAGATCTGCCCGTTGTTTTTCCTGTTACCTGGAATCATCAGGAATTTCATCAGGTTAAAACATACAAAAAAGTGTTTGTACCGCATTCAAGAAGGGACAAGAACGAAGCTTACAGTTCAGGAAGCCTCCCTGTGCCTCCAGCAGGTACCAACTTTATCTTAAAAATGATAGTGTTATAAAACAGCACACGTTGTTTTATGAGATTGTAACTCCTGTTTCTATTACAAGGTTGCTCTTCACAGCCTGCAGAATGGCCCTGCGCATCACTTATATTCAGAAATATCATCTGGAAATTCTGAATGTAGAAATGGCCAGATTTCAATCATTACTTTCATAAAAGTAATTTTTTTTTTCTCCAACAATGGGATAAGGTTGTCAGTTACTATTTTTAATCTATTTATTATAAAAATCAATTTACCGTGGGCCTTGGGATATAACATAAAATCGATGATAAAAGCTTCAGATCAAAAAGAGAATGGACATAACTAGCAACGAGGAGGTCTATAACCTAGAGTGGTCTAGATCTGTCAGCTAAATAACAGAACTGTGCAGTATATGCTTTAAAACAGCCAGTGTAAAATCATACCTGTAAGGGCATTTAATTTAGCTTATGTTGTTAAGGAGTCCTCCGACTTAAGAAGAAAATACTGTAACAAAGATTTTCAGGTCACTTTGAAATCAGCTGTATCTGATGCTACAGTGTGATGTTGTTTCATACAAGCCTTCAGCATATATCAGAGTGCTCTCCATAGTCAGTGTGGTGGGTATTACCTGTTGTGAGTGCATCTGGAAGTCTGTACTTAATTGTGGTTTCCACTGTTAAAGACATATGCTGAAATGGAGAGGGCTCAAATTAAGGACTGGAAACTGGTGGATTTACTTAATCTGTGAGTTTACAGTGGGAGAATTTAGGTAACTGACTCTTTAATCTGGTGAAGAAATGTATAAATAATCTCCCGGCTGATGTTAAAGCTGAACACATACAGTTCAGAAATGAGCTGTACCTTTTTCAGCAGTGAGAGGAATCAGCCAGGACAACTTTGGTAGATCCTCTGCAAGAAATTCCCTGCATAAGGCTTTTTTGTCATCAAGACTGAGCTTTTATTTATGCTATGGTCCAAACAAGATAATATAATAGCTGTTTTTGACAGAATGCCAGAATGAAGTATCACAGATATTCCCCTTATTTGGTTCTATGATCTAGAAATCATCGTAATATACCTTGATTATTGATTTTTAACATTAGCTAATTAAAAAAAAAACAAACTCACAACTGTCAAGGCAATACTGTCTTTTAAGCTCTTATACATAAACCCATTCAAATTTACCAACTGCCTTGTTTTGAGGTACAATTGTACAATACAGTTGGAGAGGAATACCACATACATAACCTCAAAGAATATGGGGGATTTTATAAACTAAGCTTAAAGAGCTGTTCCTGGGACACTTTTACTAGATATATCCACTCATAAACAATGAGAAATGCTGCTCCTAAGTGTCCTGGTTATTGAGGACAGAAATTGTTTTCTATTGACATATTGTCACAGCTGGTGATTACTCTTCTGCAGAAGAGTCTGTACTCCATGTAGTTTACTCCCAGTCCACCATGAGTTGTGGTGGAGGTCCACCCCTGCCCTCCATCGAACAAAGTGTTCAAAGGCTGGTTGAGCTCCAGCAAGCTGAGTTCTACCTTCTCCTGCTCCAAGCAAAGCCTGTCCCCACTGACCTGGCGTATTTCTCACCTGCTATGGAGTCTCTTTCCCATCACTAACCTTGAATGATCAAGCACAGGACCAAAGAAGACAATGTCTCATGCTCATGGAAGACTATTTTTAAGGGATCTGCACAATATGGGTGTTGCTTGAATAGTAATAGCACTGAGAAGTATCATCATTTTCTGTTTCTATAAGGCTAATATATAAGGGTCCCAATCAGGGTGGCATCACACAGGCAGAGACTAAAGACCAAGCTTAAAAAGCCTACTGCTTCATGTAGATTTGATAATATGAGATGGGATGCAGCAATTTGTGCAAGCAAGTGGGAGGAGTGGGAGTTGGAGGTAAGGATGGGTAAAACAATGCAGAGTAGTGAGGGTACAGGCTGGTTAGGAATGGACAGAAAGTAATTTTGTGAGACATTTCAAGGTGTTAAATCTGGGGCTTTTTCAATGTCAGAACAAAATGAAAGCTTTCCAAATGTTTCATGGCTGCCTTCTCTTACTCAGCGATTTGGTTATTGGCCTCTGCAGGCCCCTTGTTTGGGTTAAAATGAGGCAGAATTTTACCCCAGATTATTTGGGCAGATTAGGGAATTAAATCCGAGGTTTTCCTATCCCAGAATTGCAGTTGAGTTAGATCAGCTAGTGAGAGGGCTTTCCTGACTCTATGGAACATTATTTTTGTTGGGGAGTAAAAGCATTTTAGCAGATGTATTTTTTTTTTGATGTTGCTGTGTCAAAAGTGCTAGCAGCTGCACATGGAGTGGTAGGGAGAGCTGACGACAGCTCTAGACACAAGTTGCCCAGAACTGCTCTGTGTATAACAACAGACCCTTGTATTTTTACTTGCTCAACTCATTGCATGAAGCTAGCTGATGGTTACAACTCTCTGCTTAGCTGTTTCCAAGACTACTGCTATGTTAATGAAAACAATTATCCAGGAAAGAGACAAAACCCTAAATGACCTTAACAGGCACAAAAAATGAATGTAATTATAAAAAATAATAATTCATAATTCGGAATAAATTAATAATTTGTAATGCACCTCCAAAGAAATTGCAGAGGTTACAAAACTCAAGGGACCTCATCAGCATGAGGAGGAAAAAAGTCTGTTCTGAGAATAATGGATTTGTGCTGGGCTTCTAAGTCAAGGTCAGACAGAACACAGGGTAGGTTTTCTGGTACTTTTGAGTGGCTGTGCCTAGTCGGGCACGACTGACAGCTGCAGCTGTAGGTGATCTCCCAGAGCCCTTGCACAGAGAAGGAGCAGGTGGCATTTCTTCCTTCCCTACCTGTGAAAGACCTACATGCCCATCAACCTCCCTCAGGACCAAGGCTTGAGGAAGCAACATGCGAAAATGTTGTATGGGAAACAAACAAGAGTCTAGCCCAAGGATCACTCAGCCTCTCCTGCAACAGACACAGGAGAGATCAGGGCAAGATTATTCCAGCAGTGTGTTCCGGGGGAGAGAGCCCTTCCAGTGGCCTTCTACATAGGTGGGCATGGGTAGGTGTAGGAGGAATGGCTTTAGACAGCCATCAATCCCAGATTGTTCTGTTTGCCACTCCTGTGCGTTTCTGAAGATCTTACGGACTTTGGCAGCATTTTTGCAGAGGGCTTCCTGACTGGACTGGGGGCTAACTTATCTTATGTTCTCTAGATGAAAGCCCAAAGAACAAAAGAGTTAGTGAGACCCATGGAGGAGTATGATATTCTTGACTACTGGGAGACTAAGTCTTTCTTCCTGCATAATAGGAGGGGATAATTTGGGGCTACATGTTATTATTGTTCCTAAGCAACATCATTTACTCTGGGAACTCCTGCTATGCCAGTGCACAGAGTTTGTGTTATGCAGTGTCAATTTTATCCTAGCAGTTCCTTGATTTTTTTCTTTACCCTAATGATAGAGGAGCTTCTGGGGGTTGTGGCTTTTTTTTTATACGCTCAGTGAAACACACAGTGAAGGGTGCATGATGATAAAAACTCCAAGTTAGCTGTGCATGCACACTGACCTGTGTTCACAATTAAATGTCTTAGCCCCAGAAAGTGGGGCTTTTTTTATGAAAACAGCATAGTACAGACCTATTTATTACCTGCCAATTCTATTTCTTAGGGTGAAATAATTTCTGAGCCAGAGTTTTTTTCTGCAAGAATGTGTTCCTGTGGATGGAGGTGGGGATGGGTGGATGGATGGGTAGGCAGGGAAAAGGGGTGTAATGGGAGGACAATACCTAGATATTACTGAATTGCTACAGATAATATCTTGCTATTTATTCCTTAAAGCAAATGGTGCCAGTTGATTACCTTCACCAATAGAAGCTGTACCTGTTAGTGGGGGTGTGAAGAAACCTTTCTGAAGTTATAGCTTAGGGAAAGGAAAACTATTGCTTAAGGTATTGAAACAAGAACCCGTCACAGAAAGATTAATGCATGAGGATTAAAGGGCTGGGGCAAGGGAAGCAAGTTCTACTATGTACAACGTGGGGCTATTGCCCTGAATTATGGGGACTGATCTGCTGCTTGTCCATGAAGAATAAGTTATGTGACACATTCATCCCACTGGAGGGAACTGGAAGAGATGGAAGGCACCGTGCCATAATGCCAGAGTAATATGCCCTGCTGCAGCTGCTCTGGTCATGTGTGAGCAACTTGCCTGTCCCACAAGCCCAGCTCTGTTCCTTTTATTTACAGTCTGATTAAACTGCTCCTGAGCAAACATCTTAGGGAAGAGCTCTCAGCTGCGAGCATGCACTCCTTCCTCTACAGCCATCCAAAGCGCAAGCTTACTTTGCACATCTCTGTCCCTGAGCATCTCAGCAGTGATTCCTGTCAGATCAGCTCACCCACTGCACAAGGTGGTGTTAATTTTTTTTCTTAATGTGTTTACTAAAAGGGCTTTTTCTAACAAAAACTATAACCAAATTTGCCCCTCACTATAGAAGCTTCATACTGTTTCTACAGCCTTATATTTAATTGCTTTCATTTTCACCACATTGGTTTTCCCAGTGGCTTTAAGGGACTTATCTTGGGTTTGCACTGACTCAAGAAAAGCAGAATCAAATCATCTGTGTAAGATGTGGGGGGCATTTTGAGCAAGTAAGGCGAGAAAAGGAGAATTTCTACAGTACAACAGAAGAACACATGCTGGTATTTTCATATGTTGGCTCCTTTAAGTTCACTGCGACAGTAAATAAATTGGCTCAGCAGATTCTGAAAAATGCCATTTAATGTTTACTGGCCCCTGGAAGTCCTAAACATTGTCACATTTTTTGAAAATGCCAGTGAAAGACTCCTGGGAATTTTATCCCCATGCCTGCAGCTTTGATAAGTTTTATAACAAGCTGGTGTAGTACAGCACTGCTAGTATGAACCACTGTGTTTGTGAGGCACTGTGGCAAAATAGCAAGAAAAATGCACTTTAATCTTTATTCCTGTCAGGTTAAAATGTATCAATATAACAAAGCCTTAAGAAGTGGACAAAATAGATTAAAATAGAAGGAGGCTACATGTACTCTTACATTAGGATTCGGTAGGAATCAACTCAACTTTTTTTTTTTCTTAAAACTGCAGAAGGATTGTACATTTGTAAACGGAAAAATTCTGGATATTGCCCTAGTCCTGAATATTCCATTAAATCAGGAGTAACTCTGTTGTAGAGCCTGTCCAAGGAAAGAACTCTCATAGTCTAGGTATTTTGAAAAACTTGACACTGAGTAGTGGAAGACAGAGGTTCAAGGTCTTGCTCCATTTGCCTGAGGGAACATGATTCCTCCATTAATATTTCAGATTTGCACAATAGCCATAAAGCTGTTGGGTGTAAAAGCTACTTAGCATTTGCTTACCTCCTGACACAAACTTTGATGAAATCAATATATTTTGCTGCACAGTAGAACGGCACTTTTTTCACATTTCTGCACTGTACTCTAGGAAAATTTGATCAGCTTTATTTCAAAGCTGAATCTTGCAATCCAGAATTCTGGTTCTACTTGCTGCCTCATGTTATGGAAGAGGAAGACAAAATGAACTACTGGGAGAAAGAGGAAACACTAACACGTGTCCATACATCTTTGCTTTCAGAATTGTATTTCAGCTGAAACTGATTTCAATTCTGCAAACATTGTGCTGATTGCCTTTCATTCTCCAGTACCTGTGCATTTCCATTTCCATAAGAAACATCAAGAATAGAATCATAGAATCATTTAGTTTGGAAGAGACCTTTAAGATCATCAAGTTGAACTGTCTGCCTAGTACTACCAAGTCCACCACTAAACCATGTGCCTAAGTGCCACATCTACATTTCTTCTAAATACCTCCAAGGGATGGAGAGCCCACCACTTCCCTGAGCAGGCTGTTCCAATGCTTGATAACCCTTTCAGTGAGGAAATTTTTTTCTAATATCCCTTTTCCTCTCGTCCTATCTCTTGTTACCTGGGGAAGAGACCAAAACTCACCTCGCTACAACTTCCTTTCACGTAGTTGAAGAGAGCAATAAGGTCTCCCCTCAGCCTCCTTTTCTCCACGCTGAGCAACCTCAGTTCCCTCAGCTGCTCCTCATAAGATGTGTTCTTAAGTCCCTTTGAAAGCTTTGTTGCCTTTCTTTAGAAGTGCTCCAGCATCTCAATGTCTTTCTTGTAATGAGGGGCTTAAAAGAGAATACAATATTCAAGGTGTGGTCTCGTCAGTTATTCTTGTGGTATTTTTACCTGTTTCTTCAAAGCTCAGCTCCATCCTCCAAAATCAAGTATTTTCTTCTTGAATTATTTTGAGATAAATTTTTGTAGACTGTAGGAATACATCTAGTTTGCATAAATACTAACATGAGCCTAAAGATTTTTGCAAGTGTATAGTTTTAATAAAACTGCAAGATTATGTGTAGATGTGGTCCTTAGGGACATGGTTTAGTGGTGGGCTACGTAAAGGGTTGGACTCGATGATCTTAATGGTCTTTTCCAACCTAAATATTTATATGATTCTATGATTATCCATTGAACTATGAGATTCTTCATTACAATATTTAATCAATTTTAAAGTAATTTCAGTCAGCAGAACTGTTGCATGGTCAAGCTTCATGTTTCTTTTGCTCTTCTCCCTTCCCAGGTAGATGATAAATGCATGTACTTTTTACTGCTGCATTTTTTCCCCTGCAAAGTAGGAGCCTGCAGGACAAAGGTGTAAACTTTTCAGTTTGGCTTTTCTCCATTTTAGGAACACCGTTATGACAAAGCTATTCTGCAAGTGGTACATATGCCCACTGGAATTCTTCCATGGGAACAGTGTTGCACAATTGTATTAGACTGGTGAGTCAGGCCTCACACCTCTTCTGAAGAGACTAACAGCATATTAGTTATTACATTAATACTATCTACTTATTTGTTTTATTGTTCCAGAAAGAATAGAAGCTGTATTAGTCTAGCAGGTAAGAGTGCCCTACTTGCCCAGAGACCCTATAGTTCAGATCTTAATAAAGCAGGACTCTCAAAAGAAGAAGGGAATAAAGAAGAACAAGGGACTTTAAAAAAAGGAAAAAAAGTTACTGCTGAGTCTTGATGGACTGAAGGATTCTAGTTTCACTAAAGCTTCATTAACTAAAATTATTGCAACAATAAAAACATACCTGCTGCCATTATGGTGGTAGTAAGATATTTCCATGTTCTTGTCGGGGACCATGAGTACCAGGGCTGTTTACAGAGCACACTGAAAAATCTTATGAGTCTTCTGCTAACATTTGAAATGGGTCACTTCTTAGTAAGTCGCCTAGAAATGAAAAGCCTTGTTCTTAACATCAGTTCTCTGAGTCATTCCATTTCCCCCATATTGGTTAATATAATTTAATTTCCCTCTCTTCAACTAACATAAGAGAATCAGGGGGAAAAGGTTGCTTTTCTCTGCACTTGCAAATTATTTCATATAATTTGTTTGAGATTTCCTTCTTTCATGGTGCTTTCTTAAAATTAGAACCAAATTAATTGTGTTCCTAGCCATTGCAAAATACATTGATTAGAGATGAATTATGCTCGGTTGTGATCTACATTGAAATTTGCATGACACATCTCTCCTGCAGTGAACTTAAAAGGGAATTTGAACTGTCCCCTATTTCTTTCCAATGAATACAGTCCATTAGCCATTAAATCCGATAAGTTATGGTCAATATTTAGAACAGATGAATGTGTAGGTTTAATGAATGATGCAGCTATTGGAATAAAAGTCTCAAGACTTACCTAATCTGTGCTAACTGAATACTCTATGTCTATTAAAACGTAAGTAATGACAAGTACCTCTTTTTTGCCTTTTCTTATTTGTATAGCAGCAGTCTCCACAGTACCCAGTTTCAATCAAGACAGCATCCTTCATTATGAAAGTAAATATTACAAGATCTTGATTGAGAAAATATGTTCATTTACTACAACTGTCGTGAGCATTTATAGTGATTTACGTATATCTGCTTATATGTAGAAAGGTAGCATGAGTATATGTATTTTCGAGGGCTGAGGTGGCAGATGCCAACTTTTGCAGACACTTGCAAGTTCAAACCTTTGGGTCTTGCATGGGTGACTGTTTTCAGCCTTGTGAGCTGTAAGTGGGCATTTGAAAAGCAAACTGAAATCTGACTCGTATGAAGTGTTATGGAATGCTGCCTGTAAATGGGAAGGGATCAGCAGAAGACCCACATCACGCAGAAAGCTATGTGTATGATTAACTTGTCACATTCACAAAGGTCCACTGAAAACAAAGGAGGAAATATGACAACATCATCCCTCCTGTGTTTTTTGAGCCCACAATATTGTTGCAGGGGACCATGCAACTCACTGTACATGTGAAAAAGCAGAATCTTTTTTTCCTGGTTTTCTGCTATTTGCCACCTTTTTTTCTTGTGTTATTTTGATGTGTTTTTCCTCCAGTAGTTTTCAGAAACAATTTGTTCTTCATTTGAATCTATGGGAGAAATTACATGTGTTCATGTGGAAGAAAGAAAGGGATAGAATTTGCCTTCTGTCTGCATCCAACAGGAAATAGCTTCTCCAGTAGCTATCACGGTAAGAGAACAACACATCTAGGTTTTCTCTATGATGATATAACATAGCATCTGCCCCACCAGACATCAATATACAGCCTCTAATCCCAGATGGCTGACATAAAAGCTCCATAACCTTGTGATACTATTAAATGAAAGGTGGGTCATAGACGAGTTCTAACTAGTAGGAACCTTAAGAATTGCTGCTATGAGAGAATGAGCAATTACAGAACCTCTGCTCTACATGGATACATGCAGCTTCTCCCATGACAATTGAGTTCTTCCCAGCTCTGTTCAGTGTTTGGCCCTGGCGTATTGGTTCCCTGATGATAGAAATGCAACAACTGAGCTCTGAGAGAACTGATATTTCCATGTTTTATAGATTTCTTTTTTTTTTCTCAAATGCTTACACAGATATATATTAGATTTTTGTTTGTCAATCATAAGTAGTGTCAAATATATCTGCTCTTCTTTAACTTTGGAAATGACAACTTTCTGATCAAAGAAAAAATTCATTTTCTTTCCATCCTAAGGAATAACAAAGCACTGGTTCTCTTCCAAATATTACATCTCATGTCTTGTTGCTTTGTTCTTTCCTTCAGACACATAAGTTACCATAGCAAGCTTTTCAATTAGGGCCTGATCCCAAACTTATAACTGTTATTGGAAAAAGAAAACAAAAACAACAAAAAAACCCCCCACCATTGCCTTCAGGCTCTTTCAAGCAGTTTTATGTTCAGTTATTCACACAGTGGTAACACTTGCGTGACAAGGCTACATTGTAGGGACAATATATACAATACAGAATTTCCTTAGGATATTAATAGTCATTTTGGATAGTGGGAAAGCTACCTTTTCTTCTCCTTTTTCTTCATGTCAGTTCTGGCAATGAGCTGTAAAATATGACAGTGATTAGAAATGGCAGCTTTCTTCTGTACCAGTGTTTTGATGTTCCAAAACTTACTCCTTTTTTTTTTTCTTTTGTATGTCTTTTTTTTTCTTTAATCTAAGACAAAGATTTATGGCATCTTTGAGAATTAGCCATGTGATCCACTTTATTGTCAGGTGCAGAGAGAGAATTTCTAGACTCTTTTATGTCTGTCTTTTGAGTTTTTGCCACAATGGGATAACTGATTATACTGCGATATAACTGATAACCTTTCTTGCCATCACACTGTCATGTTAGCAGTGTAAATGGAAAATAGTTAGACACTTCAGTTTTCCACAGACCATGCCAGCACCACCCTAATGTGGGCGCTTATTCAGTCGGTTGGGGCTTTAAAGTGTGAGTTCAAGTGCCCAGAGTGAAGTCTCTCACCAAACAACACCCCTCATTGCTGCCGATGGGAACAATGTGAATACTCAGAAAGCATCCGTAGCTCCTCTAGATGCTATGAAATAAAAGGGGGGAAAAGGGCAAGTAATACCTGAGACCGAAGGGGGAAACCTACCAAGGGTTTCTAGCTTTTCGACAAGTTCCGGGTATGCTGGATGAAGCCGGGGTGCTCAGAGTGTGCGTGAGCACAGCACAGGCATCAAACTACCACCAAACTCGTCGCTGGGTCTGATCCTTCCTAAGCTGCGCATCAGTGGAAAGTTGGGTTTCCTGTTGCTCTCGGCCTGCGGTTCGGGAGGGGATCAGACCGCCTCCGCGATCCCCGCCTGAGCCTGTGCCTTGCAGCCGCTCATCTGCGCATGAGTCGCCGCGGGAGGCTCCGCGGCTGGAGTATTTCAGGGGCTGGGCACCGGGGGAAGATGCTCAGTGCCTGAGGGAGGCCACTCGCCCGGCCGAAGCGGGAACCCGCGGCGGGACATGGCGAGGGCGCC